>NW_004949206.1:154789-163694 GCF_000317375.1 Microtus ochrogaster
GTATTTCTGGCTAACCCATATCTTAAATTAACCCATCCCCATTAATCTGTGTATGGCCATAAGGCTGTGGCTTACTGGGTAAAGTTCCAATGTCTGTCTCCAGCAGGGCTACATGGCTTCTCACTGACTCTGCCTTCTTTCTCCCAGCATACACTTTAGTTTTCCCCACCTAACTGCAGGCCCAAGACAGTCCTTTATTGACCAATGGTATTCACAGCATACAGAGGGGAGTCCCACATCAGATGTTGGGGTGGTCCAACTCATATCCCTGTTTCTTGGGCTAGGTGTTTACAGAGTTGGTCAGCCCACCAGCTTTCCCCATCCTCACCACCAGGGTGAATTCTCCAACTGCAGGACTGGTTCTGCTTTCACATCTTCAGGGACAACTAGCTTACTCATACCTACACCTCTAGGACCAGATCTGCTTGTTACCCAGGCTAAGTGCAGGGGCCACTTTCCTGAGTGTTACAGCTGTGAGGGCCAGGGACAGCTCTCTAGTTCTTATAACTTTAGGGACGGCTTTTTCAAATACAAAATGAGGTGAGTGGGGGGGGGCATCTCTACTGTGCCCATGCCTCTTTATGGCAGATGAGTGGCTAGGCTAGATCACCCACACTCACATTCTTGGGGCCAGCTCATCCACACCTCTGTCTACAGGGTTAGCGCTACTGTGCTGCACCAGCCAGAGGCAGGTTCTGCTTTCCCAAGTGCTGCAGCTGTTAAGGGGGAGGGTCAGCACCCTAGTCTGACACAGGTGGTGAGTTGTGGAGGTGAACAGGATGGCATCTCTCCCTTGCCTTGCCCATGCCACCCAACTCCCCACCCACTTCTCAGAAAGGGTAATGCTTTCTGGGGAGTCAACAACTCTGGCTTATCAAGTGGAGGCAGGACCAAGTCCTTGCATTCTGTATTGAGACTGAGCAAGGGATCCTTCTGGTATAGGAGGTCCTTCTGTTTATATGTTGCTTTCATTGGTTGGATAAAGAAACTACCTTGGCAGATAGGGCAGAACTTAGGTAGGCATGGAAAAGACAGAACTGCATGCTGGGAAGAAGGGCAGAGTGGCAGATGCCATGGATCTCCTACCTGAGATGGACGCTGGTTAGAATCTTGCCAGTAAGCCACAGTCATGTGGTGATACACAGATTAATAGAAATGGATTAAATTAAGATGTGAGGGTGTGTGTTTTAATTAATACAGTTTCTGTGTGATCATTTTGGGTATAATCTAGCTGGACGGCCAGAACAAAGGACCAGCTCTCCTTGTAACATCCTTCCCTATGGAATGGGCTCCAAAAAGCCAGTTCATGCACTGGGAATAAATTGTGGTCCAGTTGCCAATGGCCCCACAGATTGCCCAAGCCACAGAACTCACCCACATTCAGAGGGCCTAGTTCAGTACTATGCAGGTTCCCCAGATGTCAGTCCAGAGTCAGTGAGTTTTCACTATCTTGGGTCAGCTGTCTTTGTGGGTTTCCCTGTCATGATATTGACCCCTTTGCTTATATTTTGACCCTCCCTCTCTAAGACTGGAATCCAGGAGCTTGGCCCAGTGCTTAGCATTTAATCTCTGTATCTGCTTCTGTCACTTACTGGACAAAGGTTCTATGATAACATTAAGGGTGATCATCAATCTGATTATAAAGGAAGGCCAGTTCAGGCATCCTCTCCACTATTGCTAGGTGTCTTAGCTAGGGTCATTCTTATGATTTCCTGGGAGTTTCCCTAGCACTATATTTCTCCCTAATCCCACTATGGCTCCCTCTATTAAGATATCTCCCTTCTTGCTCTCCCTCTCTATCCCTTCTCCAACTCAACCATCCCCTTCTCTCATTTCCCCTCCGTTTCCCCCATGTTCCCAATTTACTCTTAGACCTCAAAACAGTCTTAGATCCTCACATGGTAAGTTGTATCTCAAAACACCTTTTATTTAAACCTTTTATTTATTTAAACACAGTTGATTTAAGAAGTTATACTGTAATTGCTTTTGTGAGTTTATCTCTTTCCTGAGTTCAGTAATGAGGTAAATTGTGTCTAAGCTTAGTATTGGCTCTAGGAGAGTGAGGCCTGTGACCTGAACACAGAGAATTAAGAAGGCAGCTGACGCCTTGGTTCATGGTATCAAGCTGGTAAAGCTATTAGTTGTCAAATGACATCAGAGTTCTTGAAAAGGATAAATTTTATCTGAATTAATGATTAAAAATCACAGAAACTTAATGGATGGCCAGTTGGATACCCACTCCCCAGGATCCTCCATAGTCACTGAGGGCAACATCCATCTATTGCTGTTAGGTCTAGGCCTGTCAGGTTTCAGAAGATCCTGTGATTAGGAACTTGTACGAAGACCAGCCTACATGTTGTCTTGGCAACACGAGGCAGTCAACCCCAGAGCCCCATTATCCTCAGTCTGAAGAGGGTCTTAACAGCAGTTGAGGTGGAAGGCAGTTTTGCTCAGTGGCTAGCACTGCCACTAACAAAGCATGTTCTGGGTGGAGGTTCCTCTGTGCCCATTCATCTTCTTTGAAGGAAATGGGAGTGGTGCCAAGAGAAGACAGACATAAGCAGATTTTTGGAGCAAAGGAAAAGGTGGAGAATCAAAGCCACCAGTGAACGAGAAAGCAGATTCATTGCAAGTGGAAGAAAGTAGACTTGAGGCAGGTGGAGATTGTGGGTGGGGTTTCTGTGTGACGTGGGTGCTCTGGCAGGTTCTGCTGAAAAGCATTCCACTGCACAGACAAACCACAAGCAACAGTCAGAGTAAGAGGAATTAGAAGTAAAAACATAAGTAAAAGGAGAGAGAGCCAGGGAGAACAGGAGAGGAGAATATCACCCTTAGATGGTGACTAGGTCATCTGACCTGTCTGTCTTGCCCTTAGTCAAGATGGTGGTGGAGTATATCTTTTACCCTTAAACAAAATGGCGGCAGTCACCTGGTTGCCCTTAATAAGGCAGTTAGGTCATCTTATCTGCCCTTAACCAAGATGGTACCTTCATACGTGTTGTAAGATACTGACAAACCATGTGTTTTTTTAAAGCAGTTGTACTGTAAAACTTTAAGACAATTCTGAGGACAATTCTGAGTCCTCTCAGACTCAGTAGTAGTGCTCCCCTCATCCCTGGGAACCAAGGACCTAACAGTTACACATGCATGTACCGAGATGTTGGGAACTTTCCATCTCCCTGAATTGGGGCAAGATAACCCATAGATGTTGACTCAGTTACTGGTGTTTTGACTCAGGCCCTGGAAAGGGGGCAAAGTGACCCTCAGATGTTTTCCCCTTACCTCATCTGATCAGGCAATCACTCTCTAATCAATTATTAGTAATAGTCCCTTTGAATAAGCCAATCATAATAGTTAAAGAACAATTCCCAGACACCTCTCTTCCTTTTGTGGCTTTTTCCTTTAAAAGTAGCCTGTACCAGCTATTCAGGGTCTTTCTAGCCTCCTGAATGCTGGAAGACCCTGTCATGACAGAATTAATAAACTCCTCATGCTTTTGCATCAGCTGTGGTGTGAGAAATGGTCTCTTGGGGTGACTCCTCCTTGGTGATTGGACTTTAGGGCAACAGTACAAATTTTAAACATACCCAATTAACAAGACACACATACAGGATATTCAGAAACACATACGTGTTGCCACATCATTTACACATTCCTTCATACACATGAAGCAGACAGGAAACATCCTGAGCATAAGCAGTCAGCCTGCAGCCAGGCTGGAAAGAGGGACCTGTTCCCTCCGGCAGCAGCAACAGGATGGTGGGGGAAACAGAAGCAGCAGCACAGCTGAGTAGGAAAGAGGGACCTGCCACCCCAGGCTGGATGGCATGGCCATGGCTGCAGCAGAGACAGGACAAACAGAAGAGAGAGACATTTTGAACACAAACATGAGATGCCTAGTGAACATTCCCAGGCAGAGGGAAGATTCTGCCCAGAGACAGGTTCAGCCATGGTGGGCTGTGGAGAGAAAGTTTTAGCATGGCTAGATCACAAGAGGCAGACAGACAAGCAGAGAGAACAGGCAAAAAGAGCAGAGGTGCTCACTTCCAACTATGGATCACTGGCAGAATATAGGGTGCCAATAAGCAGCCGTGTGGTTTGACTTTTGGAGGGGGTGTAGTTTCTATTTAGTGAGGTAGAGAAGGTCTAGAGCCTGAACTCTAGTGTCCCAGAAAGTCAGTGTGGACTGTAGCACAGGCTGGCCTTGGGTTGTCACTGGCAAGGTCCAGAGGTTGTGGAATTGGGTGGACACAAACTGTCTCCCTATGCAGTCACATGGGAACAGGGGTCCAAAAGGCTCTGAGCTCAAGACTATGGCTGCCCAGTGTTACAACTTTTGAGCAAAGCTGGGAGGTGAAAAACCATGGTCAAGAGAACAAACCCCAGTTATAAAAACATTGCCTGAGGTGGGGGAAGGAGGGACCCTACCGTTACTGCTGATTGTGCTGGTATTGAGTGGAAAGTTCTAGAGATTCTTTAGTTGGAAGAGTGAGAGAGGCTAGTGAATGTTACAGGGTTCTGGCGATCCTCAAACTGCTGGTTGTAGGAGGAAATGCCAGAAGAGTTGGTCCAGTCTCATGGCACCAATGTAATGATTATGCGGGCAAGAGACATTGGTGGGAAGGAGCCCAGAGGCCTCATAGCAGGCGAGAGACAACTACACCCTACAGACAGGGCTTAAGTGGAGAGTTTATTGAAAGAAGGGAAAGAGGGAGTGAAGAGACTGGCCTCTGGGGACAGGAGTGGCAGGAGAGAGAGAGAGAGAGAGAGAGAGAGAGAGAGAGAGAGAGGAAGAAGGAGGAGGAGGAGGAGGAGGAGGAGGAGGAGAGGAGAGAAGGAGGAGGAGAGAAGAGAAGAGAAGAGAAGAGAAGAGAAGAGAAGAGAAGAGAAGAGGAGACAGAGATGACTCTAGCTTGTGTTAAGTTGACATTAACCTAGTAAGCACAATGGGCTACAGATATGTGGGTGGAGAACAGGAAGTGGGGAGAAGAGTATATTGGTAGTGTCTGGAAGAATAGGAAGGAGAGAGTTGGGGATGGATATTTTTGAGATACATTGTTTGCATGTATAAATTTATCAAACAATAAATAAAAATAGCCTGTTGAAACAAACCAAGCAAAGAACAAAAGGGCAGGGAACAATGCTAATTGGAATTTGATTAGCATTGTCTCAGAAACCTGGTCAGAATGCAGAAGTAAGCTTAGAAGCAGTTGGTCTGAATTCTTTCTGTGTGGTGAGGGGCCTATGAGAGCCAAGTCAGTAGGAAGCGATGTGATAGAGTTGAGAGATCACATCCAGATTATCACCATAAAGCAGAAGCTGTGGGCTAGCTTTGAAGATTAAAAACTGAAGGAAGGCCATTACTGCTGCTCCCAGAATTAAACACAGACAACAGCAATGGCAAGCTGCAGAGGCACTCTGCAAAAAGCATGTTACTGAGAGGCATCATGAACTCCCAATTCTTGCTCTTGTTCTGTCTTGGTAAGTCTGAGGGAGAGCAGGGCTGTTTGTGGTGGGTGGGTGGGTTGTGGAGGCAGCTGGGGTTGGTGAGGCCAGTGGTGAGGCCAGCGAGGCTGTAGGAGAAGTGGATAAATTTCATTTTGTGAACACACATCATGTGTGGGGAATGCGTTCAGTACTTTATACACATGTTCCTGTTTCCTCCAAATCAGTAGGTTATGAGCTTCTGAATGGCTTTCTGCCACTTTAACATGACGTTTACATTCATTCTTTTGCATTTGTTGTATATGTGATGTGTGTGTGTGTATGTGTGTGTGTGTGTGTGCATTCAAGTGCCTGTGTGCATACATGTGGCAAGTCAAGGAGGGAGGACATTAAGAATCTTTCTTGGTTCTCCCCTCTATTTCTTGAGATTTCTCTTCGAAGCAGAAACTTCCTGTTTTGGAAGGCTGACTAGTTGGCTAGCAAGTTCCCTGGATCAGCCTGTCTCTGCTCCCCAGTTCAGGGTTACAGACTTGTACAGGGAGGATATGGGCTGTTGAAGAGCAAGAAACATGTGGTAAACACAGAAATGCCTCAATACATGAAGCCAGAGCCTGAACTCAGTAGTAGATTTTTGGGATCAGAGAGGGCAATGAGGTAGCTCCAGGCAGGCACTGTGTCTTATAAGTCATTGTCTTGCAGGGCTATGTGCTGAGTCTACAGACATAAGGTGGAAAGGTAAGTGTCTCTTCCTTCACCCCCAATATTTAAATGGCTTCATCCCTTGTTCTAAATGGTTCCCAGGGAGCAGGATGATATGTCATATGCAACTCTGAGTTTTATTTTCTTTCAGCGATCTTACCTAAGGTCTCCTTGAGCGTCCAGCCCAGCTCTGTGGTTCCTACAAAGGGCAATGTGACCCTGAACTGTTTAAGTTTTCCACAAAAGGTGAACTGTAATTATCAAAGGCAAGATACTAAGTTGGATCCTAGAACACAACTTGGGACGATAAAAAGGAGATCTCGATTTTTTGAAATGTCGGCAGTTCCGGGTTCATTTAATTTCCATTTCTTTGAGGTAGAGGAGAGTTATTCTGGATACTACACCTGCATATGCTATGGATACAAGAACCCCAATGTACCATTGCGGTACAGTGATGAAATTCTAATATTGGTCACAGGTGAGGAGGGGCTTCCTCAGAATGACATGTGTCAATCTATCAGAAAGGAAGGCAGTAAAGGGTGATCATCTTCCTAGCAGTTGGGGTGGGCAGGGAGTGATGATAGCAATAGAAATGAGTACTTGGCTATTGATTTCATTTGTATATGTGTGTTTTGTACATATGTTATATGTGTGCTTGCATGTGTGTGAGCATCCATGGGTGTGGATGTCTGTACACATATGTGTGTATGCATGTGGAGTCTGGAAGTCATCAATTGTTCTTCTACCCTTTTCAGCAAGGCAGGATCTCGAAATGAAATCATAGCTCCCAATTATGGTAACTAGCTTGCTCTGGAGGATCCTCCATCTTGGCCGTCTGAAGTTGGAGTTATAGGCTGTACACTCACCTAGGTATTTCATGGCTTATGGAGATCCAAATCTGACCCTCATGCCTAAGTTTCATAAAGATAAGAAAGAAGAAAGGAAAGATGAGAATTTATACGATCTCAAACAGCTAGTGCAGACTTTAATAACAGAGGGGTGTGGTCTCTAGTTCTGACCATGCCACGATAGGTCACAGGACCCAGTCACTCAAAGACTGGAGTTCAAGAGAACATAGATGGCAGGCTTTAAGCTGAGGTTTTGGTTACTAGGGATAGGGAAGAAGGAGGATGTGTTTCTTACAGCAGTCATGTGATTGCTTGGTCAGTATGGCGATCCACTTGTAACTCCCGCTTCAGAAGAGAGACAGGGGACTTGCAGGGCGGGTTTGCTAACGAGTGTAATCATATCCAGGAGCTATGATTGGCTATGAGGTCCTGCCTTGGTGAATAAGGTGGAAAAACAATTGAGAATGAGAACATTGCCTTCCAGATTCCACATGCGTGCACACATGTGAGGTTAGCTGCTTCCTTAGACAGGCTGTTTTTCAACTGCTGGGTCTTTGTATCTTCCTACTGGGAGATATCAGATGCTTTTCTTCTGTAGTCTGTCCTGGAAAGTTGAGTTCAGCATAGGGCCTTGGCTTTTTTTTCCACCTTGGGAGAGGTTTTTGGACAACAAGAACTCTACCTGCTGAGCCATCCTCTCAACCTTAACCTTAGTTTTATCTGAGAGTTGATGGAAGGAAAAAAATTCTTCCTTTTCAACCAGGTTTGATCTTGCTTACACCTGTCTAGCATCAGGAGGCAGAGACGGGTGGATCTGTGTTAGTTCAAGGCCAGCTAGGTCTAGTGAGTTCCAGGACAGCCAGAGATGCACAGTAAGATCAGATACACAGAGGCAGAGATCAGGCATCATGAAAACAAGGGTGGGAATGTAAGCCAGGCCTCCCTCACCATGATCACAGGATTCTTCTCTCTCAGGACATTTACCTAAACCTTCCCTCCAAGCTCACCAACAGAGGAGACATGTGGCAGCCGGAGGGAACGTGACCCTGCAGTGTCGGAAGCCACATAATATGACTGAGTACAAAATGTTCCTGCTCCTGAAGGAAGGAGTTTCAGCACCTGTACAGGTTCAGAGATCAGAAAGGAAGAGAGCAGACTTCTCACTTCGTGATGTGACCCCTGAGGACACAGGAAACTACAGCTGTGTCTACCACCAGATAGGAGCCCCTTTCTGGGCCTCAGACCCCAGTGATCTCCTTGAGATCTTGGTGTTAGGTAAGTTTTAAATATTTTCTTTAAAAATATTTTCATAGTTCCAGTAGAGATAAAGAAATTGTAAGCTGGACAATGGTGGCACACACCTTTAATCCTAGCACTTGAGAGGCAAAGGTAGACAGATCTCTGTGAGTTACAAGAGCTAGTTCCAGGACAGGCTCCAAAGCTACAGAGAAACCCTGTCTCAAAAAACAAACAAACAAACAACAACAAAACAACAGAAAAAAGAAAGGACTGGAATTAATCAGACTTACTATTATTGCAGAGAACCACAGTTCATGCTCACAGGATACAGTTCACAACCTCCTGTGACTCCAGCTCTCCATGGGATCCTGCCCTCTGATGGCCCCCACAGTCATGCACATTCCCACATACAGACATACTGACTCACAGGCACATAGACCAACACACACGTATCACACACACGAAACTCATAAAAGGCCTGGTCATGGTAGCTCACACCTTTAATCCCAGCACTCAGGAGGCAGAAGTAAGGGGAACTCTGTGAGATCAGCCTAGTCTACAAAGTGAGTTCCAGTACAGCCAAGGCAAAACAGAGAAAGTCTGTCTTAAAAAAAATCTAATAGATAAAGTAAAACTAATAAAAATAAATATTAAATAAACAGAAAACCATAATT
>NW_004949206.1:164595-169158 GCF_000317375.1 Microtus ochrogaster
GTGCGCCACCACCGCCCGGCTGAAGTCACCATTATTCTTGTATCTGGTTCTATCTGTCTCTTTATGTCTACTCATATTAGTTTTATGAAAATGGGGAATCAACATTCAATATATACGACTTCTGTCTATTTCCCTCCCTTCCCCCTCTTACCACCCCCCATCCACTCCTTAGAGAGGGTAAGGATTCCCATGGGGAGTCTAGCACATTGCTTTGAGGCAGGACCAAGGCCCTCCTCACTATGTCTAGGCTGAGCAAAGTATCCCTCCAGAGAGAATGGGTTCCAAAAAGCCAGAACAAGCAGTAGGGATAAATCCTTCTACCAGGCATTCTTAAGGTTTTCTGTTTGTTTTTGAGGTAGTATCTCATTATACAGTTTAGGCTTTGTTCTATGTAATTTAGGCTGGCCTTGAACTCACATGTTTCCTTCTTCTGCCTCCTGGGTGCTGAAATTAAAGAAATGAGTTACTATGCCCAACTCAATCTTTAAATTTTTTTCATTTGTTTATTTTTGTGTACATATGTGCAATATGTTCATGAACGTGTACATGCCACAGAATGCAAGGATAACTTGAGGGATTCAGTTGTCTCCTACTGTGTGAGACTCACATTGACTTCAGGTATTCAGGTTTGGTGGCAAGTGCCTTTACCCGCTAAGACATCTCACTGCCTTAATCTTTATATTTTCTTCATGGATTTTTCCCTTTATTAATACATGCTTATCTTTGTATCCCATAATTAATTTTTGAGACAACTTTTCACTATGTAGATCTGCTTCACCTGGAACTCACTATATAGTCCAGGTTGGCCACGAACTCACGAAGGTGTGCCTGCCTCTGCCTCCTGAGTGCTAGAATTAAAGGTTTGAACTACACCCTATGGATGACTTACTTTGTTTAACCATTTGTCTGTGTGTGTGTGTGTGTGTGTGTGTGTGTGTGCGCGCGTGCACACACACACTTGAGTGCAGCTCCTGCAGAGTCCAGAAGAGGGCATGGGAACTCCTGGATCTGCAATTACAGGCTGTTGGGAGCCTCACTTTGTGAGTGCTGGGAACTGGTCCTCTGTAAGAGCACTGCCTGCTCGCAAATGTTAACTCTCACTCCAGCACCTAGGGCAATTCCAAGATAGATTTCCTTATTCCTGTAATTCTGTTAGCTTTTTTTTCCTGGTTGAAATGAATCAAATCTTTTCTTTCTCCAGTATTCATGTCAGGGACTTACTGCTTCACTGAGTGGTATATGCTGAATCCTTTCCTAGTTACTAATTGTAATTTCTACATAGTAATCTTGGTTAGAAGCTACTCACTTTCAGAGATTAAAATACACTATTGCCTGCTTTGATGGTTTTTAGGACTGCTGAGAAGTGTGCTATTAATTTTTGTGAGTTCAGAATTTTAGTTACCTCTTACACCTTTTAATATTATTTCTTTCCTCTGCCATATTTGCATTGTAACTATAATTTGCAATGAAGAGACTTTTTTCTGGTATGTCTAGTCATAAACCTGGTGTTTCTATATCTGTTTCCTTTCCTAGAATTTAAAAATATTTTACTGCTATTCCAGTGCCTTTTCTTTGTATCAAAGCACTTTCTCCTGTGCCTCAGATCCTGATCTGTCTGCTGATCTCAGTTGTGTGTGTGTGTGTGTGTGTGTGTGTGTGTGTGTGTGTTTGGGGGAGACTGTCATTCACTCATTTCTCCTGAGGCTCTGCTCCTCACCACAGGATGTCCCCTTTATAGTCCATGGTTCATGCTGCCTCAACTTCTCAACATGTCTGCACCTGGCCCTCTCCCACACTGCATCTGTCTTCCATGCAGACACTGTAGGAGAGGCACCCAGCTTTCCAGAATTGCGATGGTTCCCTGTTTTCAGTTGGCTTAAAGCCAGAGGCTAGTTGCCGGAGCATGCAAACCCAAATATGTGAACTCAGGGTCTGAGCTCAGCTGGAACCTCTGGGGTATTCCTCAGAACCAGGGATGGTAATGAGGTGGCTGTCAGCAGGCACTCGGACATCATTCATGACTGTTTTGCAGATCTGAATGATGGTCACACAGAGATGGTAAGTGATTCAACCACACCCACTCCGAGCTTTGATCACACATGTTCTCTGTGTCCTTCCTGCGAGCACGTGGATGTGCCTGATCCAGAGAGATTTTTGTTTCCTCCAGATTTCTTTCCCAAACCCAGCCTCAGTGCTTGGCCAAACTCAGTGATTTCAGAGAACAGCAGCGTGACACTGCGATGTGTGAGTCCCACACCGGGCATAATACTTGTTCTCAGAAAGGGAGATAGCATATTGGATTCCAGGCCTCCACATCATCTGACAGAGGGGACAGCTGAGTTCCTCCTGACTAACCTTCAACTGAGGCATGCTGGATATTATACTTGTGAATACCATTTGAAGGAGTCCCTCAAGAAAATCTCATTTTCCAGTGATGTCCTCTTACTATTGGTCACAGGTGAGAAGAGGTGCCTCAGAACAAAGTACAGTGATTTTCAGAGAAGGGAGAGCCTGTCACCAATGCAATGGAGGTAGGGACAAAAGGGACATCATGTGAGACTGGTAAGATGGATCAACTTGGAGAAGCTTTGGCTGCAATGTCTGCCAACACAGGTTTGATCCCAAACACCCACATGGTGGAAGGAGAGACATCCACATGGTGCCTGCAGACCTTCACTTGCATGCCCTGGCTTGTACCCCACCCAGTAATCAAGTAAAAACGTAGTTTTAAAAGAACTGCACCTACAGAGCAGTTAAAGGACACGAGGTAACAAGGACAAACTGGAATACCTCAAGTTTTCTCTTACTGGAGGAGTGAAATAAAAACATCTGGTCAGCACTGGTAACACACAAGAATGCCCTATCAGTAGTAAGTGATGGGAGGAAAAGATCTTACAGGGCCCTTCTCTTTATGACCAAACTATTGGTTATGGGTTGACTCTGGGAGAAAGGGGCAACTGAGTTTAATTTTGTACCCTCTGCTGAGCCCTCTGGGCTCCAACAGGTAACTCCAAACAAATGGTCACACAAAGGGTCCTGGCTAGTCTCGGGGATCCCCAGACAGAATGAATAGAAAGGAACACCAGAGAGATATGTGGGGATGAGGAAGGTGTTAGGGAGGTGGGGTAAAAATGGTCAGTATGCACTGTGTACATATGGAAAGTTATCTACAGACATATTTAACTAATAAAAATATGTCTGTTGAGAGTCAGATCATGGGAAAGTTTCAGCATCATGAGGACCCTTCAGGACTGGAAGGATGAATACAGGACTCTAAGATTGACCCATTCTCCTTGGATCTTGTTTCTCTTACAGGATACCTGCCTAAGCCTTCCCTCCGTGTCCAGCACTTGCATCAAGTTACCACAGGAGAGAAGGTGAATCTACAGTGTTGGAAGCCACACAATTTCACACAGTATAAAATGTTCGCTCTGCTAAAGGAGGGAACTTCATCTCCCATACAGCTTCTGAATTCAGAAAACGACACAGTGGAATTCACTCTTCAGAATGTGACAATCCATGATGCAGGAAGGTACAGTTGTGTGTACCTCCAGGCAGAAGCCCCTTTCAGGGCCTCGCATCCAAGTGATCATCTTGATATCTCAGTGACAAGTAAGGATTATATGATGGTAGTAGTATTTTTTCTAATAAGACATAGTTTATTGCATAATTTTATTGCTTTATTACTTGTACTCTTTCCTCTTTCTTTTAAAAGTACCTGTTTTATTTTATTTTTGAAAATTGTGTGTATGTGTGTGGGTATATGCACATGAGTTCTGTGTTCACAGACTCCATAAGAGGGCATTGTTGGGAGTTACAGTTGGTTATGAGTTGCCTGATGTGGATGCTGGGAACAAAAGGAGATTTTTGCCAATGCCTCTATATTTAAATGCTTCCCTCTAATTTTTTTGTTTTTTGTTTTTTGAGACAGGGTTTCTCTGTAGCTTTTGTGCCCATCCTGGAACTAGCTCTTGTAGACCAGGCTGGCCTTGAACTCCCAAAGATCCGCCTGCCTCTGCCTCCTGAGTGCTGGGATTAAAGGCGTGTGCCACCACCGCCCGGCCTTCCCTCTAATATTTTAAGTTTCAGCTCTTATAGTAAGGTCTTTGATTTATTTGGACTTGATTATGTGCAGGGTGAGATATAGGGATCTGGTTTCCTTCTATGTGAAGGAATTCAGTTTTCCTATCATTTTGTGAGGAAAACATCCTTCAATGTGAACTTTTGGCATCTTTGTCCAAAAGTGTCTGTAGCCATGCGAGTTTCTATCTGGGCTGTCTGTTGTGTGCTTTTAATCTAAGTATCTATTGTGTGCTACTGTCATACTGCAGTAGCCCTTCTTGAGTGCAGCTGACATTCACAGTGCTCCAGGGGCTCAGATGTCAGGTGAAGTTCTGCTATATTCAAGGTACAATGGCATTATGTGGTATGTGGAGAGATATGCTGATCTACCATGGATTTCTGTGCCCTGTAAATTTCCTTTGGTTTATGTTTTGCTCATAACTACACAGCAGAAAAAATAATAACACTTGAAATTTGAAGGCAAATGAATGGATCTAGAAA
>NW_004949206.1:169623-171494 GCF_000317375.1 Microtus ochrogaster
AGATGTGAGCTCTCAACTACAGCTCCAGTACCATGCCTGCCTATTGCCATTCTTCCCATCATGATGGTCATGAACTCTTACCCTCCCATACTGTGAGTCCTAATTAAAGCTTTCTTTTAAGAGTTGCCTTGACCATGGTATCTTATCACTACAACTGAAACTCCAAGGAAGACAGTCAGAATCCTAATTAGCTTTGAGTGTCAACTTGACTCAGCTTAAAGTCATCAGAAATAAGAGTTCTCAACTAAGGAAATACGAAGTTCAGATAGGTCTGTGAGCATGTCTGTGAGAAATTGTCCTGATCATTAATTGATGTAGAAGGCCTTTGTTCTTAGTTTTTGGATGACACCAATCATCAAGCAGTTGGTACTGAGGTATATAAAAAAAATCATGAGGCAAAGCAAGTCAGAGATGCTTAAATTTCAGGTTTCTTTTTTCTTTTTAAAATTTTATTTACTTTATGTGTATGACTGTTTTATTCATATGCATGTCTATGAACCACAGTCTTGCTAGGTACCAAAGGTGGTGAGAAGAGGGTGTGGAGCCCCTGTAACTTGACTTATGGATGGTTGTAAGTTGCATGTGCTTACTTTGGATGGAATCAAGGTCCTCTGGAAGAGCAGCCAATAATCTTAACCACTGAACCATCTCTACAGCTCTTCTCCATGGTTTCTACTCTCATTTCCTGCCCTAACCTTCCTTAATGATAGATTGTAACCTCTATGATGAGATAAACACTTTTGCTCCTGAAGCTGATTTTGGTCAAATATTTTTATCATGACACAGAAATCAAAGTAGAATAGACAGAATGAATATACAGAAAATAAGATTTAAAAACAAAACAAAACTCCATTCTTAAAGCCTAAATTATGTGTTTAGGGGTTAAAACTGCAAAGAATGGACAGCTTCCCACTGGCCAGTGTCTGAGTGGATGGAAGAAAGTCAGCTGTGGTTGATTCTTTTGGGGGAGGAAGGATGCTCGTTACAGTATTAATCATCTTCTCTCTTTCAGTTTCCCTAAGGGCCTCATCACAATGTTACACCAAGATTAATGTCATCAGGCTGGGAATGTCTGCCATGTTTGTGGTGCTTATGGTATTCTTCCTGGCTGAAGCCTGCCTGGTACAGGAAGAAGGTGTCACCAAGCAGACCCAGTTTTAAAAAAACTGAAATTTTCCCTATTTCATGACTGTTGGATAGTTACAATGAATGTTTGAGCACCAAATTAATGGATTTATAACTGAGAAATAAAAATGTCCAGGTATCATGATGCATGTCTTTAATCCTAGCACTCTGGGGGCAGAGGCAGGTTAATCTCTATGAGTTCCTGGTCAGCCTGGTCTACATAGAGAATTCCTGACCAGTCAAGGTTACATTGTGGAACCTTGTCATCAAAAACAAATAACAACTAAAACAGTAGAAAACAAAATAACAAATGATGCTATGATAAATTTAGGTTTTTAATCATACATTAATCAATATGGGGAAAAGAAGTAAGTAATTAATTATATATTAAGTAGTTGAACTAGTAATTAAATGCTTAGCACAAAAGAGCTAATGAAGCTACTTATGAAATACTTTTTACACAAAGTTTCCACTGTCTATTAAGGTTACCTTGCTGTATTATCTATCATTGTAAGGAACTATCTGAGCATCTGGCATTGGTGCAGAGAATTCTCATGGTTTTCCACAATGGCACTAATGTCATTTTATGTGCAGTAGATTTATTTCTTACCATGTTGTGATGGAGAACCTTCTCTTTGGATGTATACCTTGCTCAGCCTAGATATAATAGGGAGGGCCTTGGACCTCAAACCATTTCTAATGCAAGACTTAGATTCCTTAGGATAGAAAAATTATTAAAACATTTT
>NW_004949206.1:172138-172649 GCF_000317375.1 Microtus ochrogaster
CAACCCCGGGGAACCTATTGACCTCTTTTGGCCTCTGCAGACTCCCGCCCAACATGCACATACCTACTCCACCCATACACATTTTTTTTTTAAAATGAAGTATATCTTTTTTTAAAAATGCATCTTCTACCTAGTGTAGCTTTCAAACATCTTCAGTTGGAGTAATGAGAAGTGGGCATGAGGATACCCAGAATAGAAGATACTGGAGATCCTACACAATAATTTTGAAGCAGTCAACATGACTTAGTGGCTAACAGCACTTGTTGCTGAGCCTGACAACTTGAGTTTTATCCCGAGAATCCACATGGTAGGAGAGAGCCAAGTCCTACAAGTTATCCCCTGACCTCCCCACACATAATGTGGTACCCACATGGTCACACACATGCACAGGAAATAAATAAAATGTAACAAAAGAGTTAATATTTCTTTTCTTCTTCTTTTTTTATTGATTTTTATTGAGTTCTACATTTTTCTCTGCTCCTCTTTCTGCCTCTCCCCTCCCCCCTTCAAC
>NW_004949206.1:178743-179739 GCF_000317375.1 Microtus ochrogaster
GATAAATAAATAAAAATTCAGGTCCTCGCTTTTGTACAGCACTTTATGGGCTCTGCCATCTCCTTGCTCCCCTTTTAGTTATTTTATTTACCCTTTTATTGAGTTGTAAAAATATGAATATTGTCTTCTTTATGTTGTTTTTTTCTTTTTAAAGATTTATTTATCTATTTTTTAAACTTTTATTTAATCTTTGTGGCTTTCACATCATGCATCTCAATCTCATTCGTCTCTCCCATTTTTTATATATGCTCTCTCCCCTTTCAACTTCACCCCCAAGAGAGAACAAATAAAACTTAAGAGAAAAGAAGAGAGAGGAGGGGAGAGGAGAGAGAGAGAGAGAGGAAACAGAGGGGGGGGTTCTGCCTCGTGGCTTCCCACTGCCGCTGGGAACCCCCCATATTTTTTAAGACTAACAGTCAGCCCAGTTATTTCCCTTGGAAATAATGGAACTGTCGGTCTGATGAGACTTACAGTGAATAATTCCTAAAGCTTTGGAGGAGATGGGAGGCTTTTAACAGGTCCGTAGTGTAACCTGAGTTAGTTATTGATCCTCCTTTCATTGTAAGAAGTCCACGGCTCCTTCCAGATAGCTGCGTGGGACAGGAGGATATGAAAGCCATATTTGGAGTCTGCGTAAACATTTAAAGATTGTCTTATTACTAACTGGAAAGCATGGGTAAGGGCTATTAATTCAGCCTGCTGATTAGTGGTATGGGCAGGGAGTGCCTGTGTCTCTACCACCCAAGTATCTGACAGTATGGCATAGCCTGCTCTACAGGTCCCTTCACATAAAAAGGAGCTGCCATCTATCCATCTATGTACCAGGTATAAGTGGCCCGGGACAGTTTGCCTTCCTGTATATGTGAGAGGTGGGACAATAGATCCTCTAAGGTTTCTATGCAGAAGTGATATGGGGAATAATTAATGCTAGGTTGAGGTAGAAAATTTGAGATATTAAGGGGTGAGCAGCACTGGAAAATGAGTGTGGCATTTTCT
>NW_004949206.1:180899-192065 GCF_000317375.1 Microtus ochrogaster
GTTGACTGAAACTGGTCTGGATGTTTGGTGCTTCCTTCCTTTGTAATTTGGAGGATGTCTTATAGAGATGCTAATTCATGGCCTACCTGACTGCTAGAGGCAGACATGACCTGAGCCCAGGCACCTGGTTGCCTAAGAAACAGCCTGATGTGTTTTCCCCCCGCTCAATTGGTGTGGATATATAAGATGTTTGGAGAATAAAGAGAGATCTGGCCTTTCCATGATGACCGTGTAAGCTGTGTCTGATTATTCCTCACAACTCCGTTCCAGCAGAGTTAGGGAATCTGTGTTGGACCTACACGGGCTCCGACAGGTAATAGTTAATTCCAAGTAAATAACCAGAGAGGTAGACAGTTGTACCTTAGAAGGTGAGACACTATAGCCCTGTTTGGACTGGAAATTTAAAAGAATGGAGGTATCAGTTTTGCTGATCTCCAAGAATGGACTGCAAAGTAAAATATCATCCACATACTGTATGAGTTTCAACTTAGGGAGAGAAAATGAGAGTAGATCAGAAGCTAAAGCCTGACCAAATAGGTGTGGCTGTACTGGAATCCCTGGGGAAGGACAGTCCAGGTGAGCTGTGTGGAGAGGTGAGTGTCAGGATCAGTCATGTGAAGGCAAAGATATTTTGAGATTGAGAACTGAGAGGAATAGAGAAAAAAGCATCCTTAAGATCGAGAACTGAAAAGTGGGAGGTTTCTTGGGGGGGATAGTGGAAAGAAGTGTGTAAGGATTAGGCACTACAGGATTAAGAGGGACCACTGGGGAGTTAGTGAGCCGGAGCCTGTCCTGGAACTGGCTCTGTAGACCAGGCTGGTCTCGAACACACAGAGATCCGCCTGCCTCTGCCTCCCGAGTGCTAGGATTAAAGGTGTGCGCCACCAGCACAGCTTCATTAGGTTTTTTTAACAGCAAGTAAAGGGGTGTTAAAGGGGGAAGAGGTGGGGCAAAGTAGCTTTTTTCCTAAAAGGTCAGAGATAATAGGATTAAGTCCCCCAAGTTCTGAAGAGAGAGGGAATACTGAGATTTGGTAACGTACTTAGTAGGATCTTGTAATTGGAAAGCAATGGGGAATTCACCAATTGAACCCAGTGGTGTGCATAGAGGTTGTGCTCAGGCAGATGGAACACGTGGTTGTTGTGGAAAAAATACCTGGTTCTAGATCCCAACCCCGGGAGAGGGGTAGGAGAGTCTCCCAAGTCCCATGGCACCAATGAAATTACCTGGCGTGAGTGAAAAGGAAATACGGAACATACAACAAACCTGCTTAGAAGTTTATTGGGGGTGGTGTACAGGCCTGGGGAAGTCAGTGTACAGAGAGAAAGTTTGAAAATGGTGTGTCCAGTTTTTAAGGGCTTCCCAGTGCATGTGCACAGGGGGATAACGTGCCTGTGTCATACATAGATGATGCAACCATGCCACACATGGGTCACACATAGTCCTTTAAGATTCCCAGGGCCAGGGCTGGAGAGATGGCTCAGAGGTTAAGAACACTGGCTGCTCTTCCAGAGGTCCTGAGTTCAATTTCCAGCAACCACATGGTGGCTCACAGCCATCTATGATGAGATCTGGTGCCCTCTTCGGGCATGCAAGCATACATGGAATGAATGTTGTATACATAATAAATAAATAATAATAATAAAAAAAGATTCCCAGGGCCATTAGGCACTTCTGCCTAAGGGCTTGTCTGTACATGTGTGGCCCTAAAACCCGGAAGTGTCAGTCATATTGGTTTGGCTGAAATCATAACACAAAGGGCAACTAGAATAGTTACTTGCTTTAATGCTTTGAGATATCAAGCCTCTAAATCATGAGAAATGCATTTTATTGTTTAGGCAATAAACCCACTCTAGACCAAGAATCCTAAAGACAGCCATTCCCCATTAAGTCAAACCTCTTAATTTAAAAAAAAAAAAAGAGCCAAAGTATGTTTAAATTTTCTGACCTTCAGTCAAAATAAAAAAAAAAACCTACCTCTATAAACCATCTTAATGTCAAAAACACCAAATAACCACACCCTATGTTGTGGTGTGTAGCCATACTTGTCGTCAAAAACTTTAAACAAGCTAAAACTCTAACCTCCGAACAAGGTTAAAAAGACTTACTTTTGGGGCTTCTACACCCCACCATGACTATGCACTGTAACATGGAGGGCTGGCTTGTTTGTTGTTGGGGTTTTTGTCCTCCCGGTACACCACAACTGTTTAGCCCACAAAGAAAATCACACATAGGTCTCCATAAATTATAAGCTGATTGGCCCATTAGCTCTAGCCTCTCACTGGCTAACTCTCACATCTTGATTAACCCATTTTTCTGATCTATATTAGCCATGTGGCTCAGTACCTTTTTTCAGTGGGGCAGATCACATCCTGCTGTTTCGGTGGTCTGGGCAGGAGTGGGAGGAATCAACTTCCTCCTTTCCAGAATTCTCCTGTTCTCATTACATCATTTCTACTCCCTGTCTGGTTTTCCTGCCTATATTTCCTGCCTGACCAATCAGTGTTTATTTATAACATGATTGACAGAATACAAACAATTCTCCCGCACCAATGCACTCATTGCCTACCTCTTCCAGGTCAGAAAATCTCCAACATGAACTGGAGCAGGCTTCAGCCCTCATGAGAGCCTACTGCCAACAGAGCTGCTGCAGCAGGAGCACTCAAGGTCACAGGCAAGTAAGTCATCAGAGCATCCCATTCCCAACAACCATAGTATTTGTGGGATAGATGTTCTTCCTTACTCTGGTTTCCTATGTGTGAATGGGCCCCGATTTCACCCAGCCAGTGACAGAACAAGGGAGCTTCTGGAGCTGATCTCCTTTCCTTCTCTCACAGCACCCTTTCAGAGAACCAAGAAGGCTGAAGGAAGTCACAGGCAACCAGAACCCATTTCTCCACTGTAGGATCAAGACATCCTCAGAGCAAGACATGTCCTTCCAACTGTAAGCACACCAGTGATGCAAATATGAACTTCCCTGTAGGTGATCTCTCCCTAAAGATCCATGTGTCTCTTGGCTCACTATTTCTGGAATAAAGAAACCACAGGGGGAAAAAAAAGTTTAAGATAGAAAAAAAAAGCTGCCAAGAATTACTCAGAGTCCCAACATCCAACAGCAATTGGGGCACAAAAACAAGGAGGGAGGATATGTTTCTGCTCACAGTTACTCTGAAGGTTTGGGGCTGAGGACATTTGTAAGCTGGTTGAGTCCTCAGGCCTTCATACTTGGAGGGAAATCTGTCAAGGGAGACTGTATTGATGCCATGCTGCAGTCCAGACAGACCACACCAGAAACAAATGGATTCTCATCCTGTGCCATGCTACTGCATGACATGCACAAGTGATGCCAAAGTTAATGCTCTCCTGTGATGACAACAGTCCCTCACTCATTGTTTACCCATTCATTTTTCCCTTATGAAATAGTCTCCTGTTTCACAGCCTTAATTGAGGTGAATGGTCCTGAGAAAAGATTTAGAGAAGATGTCAGAGTGACCTTTTATCTGATCTTTGGACAGCAGATACTCACCCAAGTACTTATTGAGTAGGCACATAGACTTATGTTGACTGAGAGAATAATACAGTGGCCAACATATTACAGGATCACCCTCAGAGAGTGTTTGTCCTTCAAAGCCCCGAAGTGGCCTGACTACTCTTGCCTTGAAGAGGTCATTACAATCTGTGCCTGCCTTCCTATTATGTGTCCAAAGCTGGCCACAGGGTATAGGACAGTGCCACTAAATCTGCATGAAGAAAATGTTCTTTAGTGTAAGTTTGAGTTTTGGGTTTGGGTTTGCTTGCACTGAAATTTTTGTTTTCTTTTTTTTTTTTTTTTGGTTACAGGCTTTTTTTTTGGTTCTTTCTTTAGTTCTTGTTTTTTATTTGATATTTTGCTAAGGGTATACAGTGTATATACCGAATATCCTATTTAAGCACCCATTCAGTCAAACAATTATATATTTTTTTTAATATTTTTATGGTTTATTTAACTTTTTTTTATGTGCATTGGTGTGAAGGTGTCAGATCTCCTGCAACTGGATCTTCAGACAGTTGTGAGCTGCCATGTGGGTGCTGGGAATTGAACCCAGGTCCTCTGGAAGAACAGTCAGTACTCTTAACCACTGAGCCATCTCTCTAGCCCCAAACAATTATATTTTTATAAACAAAAAAGAAATTTCCAACTCTTCATTTTTAAACTAGATTTTAAAATCAATTGTAGTGTTATATTCCTATAACATCAAAACTCAGCAGTCAAGAGATGGATGTCTGCAACTTCTAGATGGCTTTGGCTACATTGTAAGTTCCAGGTCAGACAAGGTTTACAAAGTGAAATGGCATCTTGGATATGGATGGCATGGTGTACTCCATGGATACCCACTTCATGATGCAAGAAGATCCATATCCAACACCTGACTTCACATGTTTTTTACTCCAAAAATATGGAGTCTAGATACACACATATTCATGACATGATCATGCATGTAATAGTATTGAGAAATGCACTTCTGTTTTCTAATTCATCTCAGGAAATGAGAATATTCATTATGGGAGTATAAAAGAAATAAAACCCATAGCTATCTGCTTCTGCTTTCTTGAAATACAACACTATTGATAATGACAATGCAGAGAAAATAAACCTCTAAAATATATGGGGACATGGTGTCTTTTATGGTACTGTTGCTTTGATTACATATTTCACACAGTATTGTTTTCAGATTCATTTATTTTATATTTATATGAGTGGGTAATTTGCCTGCTGTCTATGAACCACAGGCATGCAGTTCCCACAGAGATCAGAAGAGGACAATGATTCCACATGGAACTGGGATTACAGAGGCTTGTTAGCTACTGTCTGGGTCCTCTGAGAGAGCTATAAACCTTAATAGGATGAGTGATCTCTCTAGTCCCTGCACTCGAGTTTTGCCCTTCCAGGCTTGTGTAGTATATTAGCTGGACTGGATCACACTACACCAAAGATAGATGTTTCTGGAGAATTGTAAAAGCAGGTCCATGAGGTAGGCCTTGGAGATTGTCTTCGGGTGCCAGGAATTCAAGCAGAGTGCTCCTGAGTTTAGGATCATCCCTCAGCATCTCTTCTTATCAGGGTTGGAGCAGTTTTATCACCTCACATCTAAATGACAATGGAGATTAGGTCCATGAGATGAAGTGCAGAATTGAGAAGACCCTCCTGGGGATGGAGATGGGGTAAGATGAACTGCTATGAACTGCTATCGTCAGGACATGGAACTGCTGCTGTATGCAATAAAACCAATGTAGTTCTGATTATCTCACAAAATCAAGTCCACAAAATTGGTCAATATTGTTGCATGCCACACTTTGGGGTGACTTCTGCCATGGTTCAGCCACGGTGGGTTTGTACATTCCAGGTTAGGGGCATGTGGATTAGAAATGCTAGGCAGGAGGAACTGAGATATGAAAGAAACACAGGATGTAGGATTGTACTGAGAGGGCAACTCAGCAAATAATGAATGCTAAATTTTCCTGCTTTTATTATTCATACACTTTTATACCCCAATACAAAAAGGGGGAAGAGGGCATAAGACTGTTTTAGCATGACACAAAGGATAACCAGAACAGTCATTTGCTTCAATACTTGAGACATTAAGCCATTATTTCCTGAGTAAAGTATTTTATGTTTGGGACAAGAATTTGCAGTGAACACATCCTAGACCAAGTATCCTGTAGGCAGCCACTCCCTATGTTATACCTTCTATTTTAGAAAATGGAGCAGAAATAGTCTCAAATTCTCTGACCTCATGTTAGGGTGAAGCAGATCCACTTCTATGGGCCATCTTAATATCCAAAACACCAAGTAACCACACCCTGTCAGGGTATGTAGCCACACTTGTCAACAACTTTGAAAGAACAAAGATAAGTTCAAACTCTCTGATCTCTAGTCAAGGTGGAACAGACTCACATCTGTGTGTGTCCAACAATTCTTCCCTTTTTATTGTATTTAATGAAGTCTATGCTCCAGTTACAGGATAGGATGTGCCTTTCTTGGGAGTGATTTTCTCACTTTTCAGACTTAACCTGTCACTGGGACATATATTCTGTCAAGTATATTCTGTCTTAGATTGCCTGTGGGGAAAATGATCTTACCCATATCTGGCTATCAGCCTCTGTGAAAAAGGGTAAGGGAGAAAACAACTCTAGGTACTGTGTACCTTTGAGCCAATTTTTTTGTCAAGAGAGTTTACCAACAACAAGATAGTGCTGTTATGGATTAAATAAAAATGCTGTCGATCCCCAAGGGACAAAGTGGCAGAAATGCTGCAGGTTCCTGAGGCACTGCCGTGGGCAGCGGGTCCTGAGACCACACTGCAGGTCCCCGAAGTGGCAACAGGCAGTGGGCAGGGAGCCATGCGGCAAGCGAGAGACAGACAGATAGGCATGCCATGTAGAATGAGGTTGGATATTTATTTAGTGGGTTATGGAGGGTAAAGCGGGGGGGGAGAAGTGGAGAGAGAGAGAGAGAGAGAGAGAGAGAGAGAGAGAGAGAGAGAAACAGGGGAGGGGAAGAGAAGACACAGCAGCAACTATCTCTCTGGGAGAGAGACATTAAAAGGAGGACTCGGGCTGCAAGCAGGAAGGAAGATCTGCCTGCCTCAGCAGATGGGTGAGGGAGTGGGTGGGGCTTGTCTCTTAAAGGGACAGCACAGACCATTACATTCCCATTTCTTTTTTATAATAAAAAGGTGGAAGGTTAGGCACCACAGGTTAAAGGAATTGAGGCAGTGGATTCTCAAGACTGCTTCCTGTTTATTTGTGGGCATTGTCTTTGGGGAGAGGAATCTGAGAAGCTGGGTGCTGGTCATATACCAGTGTAGCTGGTCTCTTTGTTCCTGTCCGGTGTTTGTGGTATGGAAATGTCTGATGTCTCTTTCACCTGTTTAAGGCATTGGCAGAATAGAGGACAAAGTTAATTTAGGAAAAATTTTAGGACCAGAGAATTAAGGGGGTGCATCTGACCTGTTTAAGGTGGATCCTTCAATTTGGCACCCTGGAACTGACAAGAATTCTTTGGGTTTATGAAAATATAAGCTTTAAACAGCAACATATTTATATTAGAATGACTTTGACAGATGTTTTTATACAATGAAAAGTATTTTTAAGACTATGAAAGGCAGTGTGAGAAAGAAATTTGATAACTTGTATTTGTTCTCACACCTTTATAACTTGTACATACACACCTTAATAACTTGTATTTATATTTTGCTGAAATTTGTTTGATGAGGTTGTCCTTTTAAACTGACAGAACCTTTCAGCTGTCAAATTGCATCATAGATCTTTGAGAAGGATAAAATTTTACTGGAGTTATTGATTTTAAAAACAACAGAGAACTTACTTGGTTGGCACCTAGAGATACTCCTCAGGGTCCTCCATGGTTGCTGAAGTTGTATTTGCTTTTTGCTGTTTAGCATAGGGCCTGCCAGGATCCAGGAGATCCTGTGGGCTAAGAAATCTGTAGGAAGACAGGCTGACCTTGACCTGAGCAGCTAGGCTATCAATTCCAGCGATTCTGTCCACTGTCTGGAGATTTTTAGTTTAGATGAAAGACAGTTTTGCCCAATGGTCAGCATTTGGCAGTAGAAGCCAGTTGCAGATAGTCATTGTTCTGTGTCCATTTGTCTTCTCTCTTCTTTGGAGGAAGTAGAACGCTGCTTCTAGGAGCCAACCTGTCTTTTTTTGTAATGAAAAAGTCTTTTAATAATTAAATATTTAAATGCCATATATCCCAGATCTCTGAGCAGTTGAGGACTGTTTATCAGGTGTAACTACAGTATAGAATCTGCTTGGAGAGCTGGGTCTGAGCTTGACTGTACTGGCTCTTAACTTAACAGGTAAGATTTATACTTATAAAAAGTCAGAAAGAAGAAAAAACTGCTTCAAATAGAAGGTTAATGGCAGAACCTACAATAGGAGAGAACAACTTAATATATTTTAAGTGAGTGGTGGATTAAATATAAAGTATTTTTGTAAGAGACTTAAAAGTATATACCAGTTTAAAACATGAGACTTATTGTTTCTGTAGTCTGAAATGAGATGCAATGAACAAACAGTTATAACATTTAACAGCAAACATAGGTATATTTAAGTCACAAGTATGAACACACACAGAGTGAACAGGAATTAGGTGAAGTAGATGTTCTTGGTGGGCCCTGTCAGAGGCATGCCACTACACAAAACACACATGCAACAGAGTCAGCAAGAGGAATTTAGAGACAAAAACATAAATAAACTAGGGGACCAGGCAGGGTATACCTCAGTAAAGATAGCGGGACTTGGTCACATGATCTGGCTCTCAGCCAAGATGGCGATGAAGTCACCTGACCTCAGTCAAAATGGCAGCCTTCTCATGTTGTATGAAAAAAACATGAATTTTGAGCTGCAGGGATTTTTAAGCTTAATAATAAGAAAGACCTAGAGGTGTGATCTGCCCTGTCGCTGAGCCACCCTGTCACTGAGCAGCCACACCACAAGCTGTGGTGGGGAGCAAAAGGCTGGAATTGAAAACAGCCACCTTGTGGATTGTTGGCAGCAGGAGCAGTGGCAGGGACAGTTTGAGGAAACTTCTTCCTTTTGCCTATTTGCTGACAGTAGTTAGAAAGCTCCCATAACAGTAGAGCTGGCAGGACACTGGTGGAGTGAGGGTAGGAGATGAAGAAGTGGGCATGAAGGCCTGGGGATTCAGGGCCCCTAAAAGGCATCCCAGCGGGAGGCTGGATTGATAGACATGGATGGCTTGCTCCCCATAGCTGAAACCATGAAAATGGCAACACCACAAGGTCCATAGGGAGATGTCTCCCCTCTACAGGCAGGGTGTGAATCTGCAGCAAACACCACAGGTCTTGTAAGAGAGCGTCCTCTGCCTACAAGTGGGTGCTAAAGCCTGGCTGGCTCCAGTCAGGGCGACTTGGAAGCCAGAGAGGCCAGAGGCTGCTCCAAGCAGCCTTTCATGGGGGGGGGAAAAAAGAGACAGAAAAATCTGAGAGACCCTGGGCCCCCAGTCATGGACACGATGCAATTTTACCTAAGAGAAGCAATCCAGAAATGAATGTCAGCAAAGGGCTCAACCATAACCTTAAAGACCATGGTTGGGGGCTGTACTCCCTGTTTCTAGGAACACCAGAAGATTGCTGGGAGCTCAATGGTTAATTTCTCGGATTTGGAGAAACAGTTAAGCTGACCAGAATGGGGAAACTCACCAACTGAAGCCGCTGGTGTGTGTAGAGGTCAGTGTTGAGGCAGACGGAATGGAGGGCTGTTGTAAAGAAACCCTATTCCTGAGCCCAGGGTTCTATGTCTTCCCACCCACGGGCAGGAGGAAACATGAAGATCCTGGCCGAGTCACAAAGCCCCTATGATTGCAATATCTCCTAATAAAGGAGTGGAGGATGATCAGAGGTCTAGGATATCTCTAACAGTTTTCAGTTACAAACAAAATAAAAATTTGTCTTATTAAACATCTCAAATCTAAGGAATCATTGGCAATGTCAAAATTTTCTCAGACAAACTCCAACCTTTTTCTAATCAGTAGCTTCTTTATAGTGAAGTAAAGCAGTTACAAATGTTAACAGGTCAATATCATAATTCTAGCATAGAAATTAACAATAAACATGCAATTTGTCACAACATTCTAAAAATTGGTAGGAACTGTACTCAGTGAGTGTCTTAGGGTTACTATTGCTGTGATGAAACACCATGACCTAAAGCAACTTGAGGAGGAAAGGTTTTGTTTGGGTTGCATATCTCAGGTCACAGTTCTTGAGGGAAGCCAAGGCTGTAACTTAAACCACGCAGGAACCTGGAGGCAAGAGTTGATGAAGAAGTCATGGAGGAATGTTGCTTTTTTACTTGCTCCTCATGACTTGTTCAGCCTGCTCTCTATTGAACCCACACCACCAGATCCAGGTGTGATACTGCCTATGATGGACTAAACTCTTCTCATAAATCACTGAGAAAATGCTCCACGGACTGGCCCACAGTCCAGTCTTAGAGAGGTATTTTATCAAGTGAGGTTCCCTCTTCTCAGATGACTCTAGCTTATGTGAAGTTGACATAAACCTAGTCAGCACAATGGGTTACAAAAATGTGGGGGGAGAACTAGATGTGGAGGGAAGGATATATTGGGGGTATCTGGGAGAATTGGGAGGAGAGAGTTAGGGGTGGATATTCTTGAGATATATTGTTTACAAGTATCAATTATAAAACAGTAAATAAAAATATTTTGTTGAAACAAATCAAACCAAACAAAGAACAAAAAGGCGGGGCACAATGCCAATTGGCATTTGATTAGCATTTTCTCATAAACTCAGTCAGAATGCACAAATGAGCTTAGAAGTAGATGGTATGAATTCTTTCCTTGTGGTGAGAGGCCCATGTGAGACAAGCCAGTAGGAAGTGGCATGATACTGTTAAGAAATCACGTGCTGATCACTGTGAAACAGAAGCTGTGGGTTAGCTCTGAAGATTAAAAACTGAGGGAAAGTCATTACTGATGGTCCCAGAACTAAACACCAACTTGACAGGAATGGCAAGCTGAAGAGGCATTCTTGGAAAATTGTGTTATTGAGACATCATGAACTTCCAATTTTTTCTCTTGTCCTGTCTTGGTAAGTCTGAGGAGGACAGGTCTGTTTTTGGTGGGTGAGTGGGTTATGGAGGCAGCTGGAGTCAGTGAGGCCAGTGGGGTAGCTAGTGAGGCTGTAGGATAAGTGAGTAAATTTTATTTAGTGAACACACATCATGTATGAGGAATATGCTGGGTGCTTTACAGACATTTTTCTGTTTCCTCCAAATTAGTAGGTTCTGAACTTCTCAAGGGCTTTCTGCAGCATCAACATGACATTTATACTCTTTCTTTTGTATTTAGTGTGTATGTGTGTATGTGTGTGTGTGCGTGCAGGTACCTATTTGCACTCATGTAGTAAAAGGAAGGAGGACACTAGTATGAGATGGCTTGGTGGGTAAAGGTGTTTGCTGCCATGCCTGATGACCTGCGTCAATCCTTAGGACCCATATGGTAGAAGGGAGAGCTGACCTTCACGCTGTCTTCTCTAACCTCCACATGTCCACCATGGCATGCATGTGAATCCCCAGTAAATAATGGTAAAAGGGCATGATGATGAAACTGCATGCATTTAT
>NW_004949206.1:193535-194227 GCF_000317375.1 Microtus ochrogaster
AGTCTCAGGAGGTCCCATTTATTCAATGAGGCCCTTAAAGTCTGTGCTGCTGGGGTTGTACCTAGGAAGCGATCTCCTGTGCCCATCTATTGTAGGGTACTTCCCACTTTCTCTTCTCACTCAGGTTATTCTTGCATTTTTTCATTAGCATGGAAAATTATGGGATTAATTGTGACATTTTCTGCATGTACAGATCACTGAGTCTTGCTAATATTTCCTCTCTCAGCTACCCTCCTCCGTCTCCCCTCCCTGTCTCTCTCTGATCCTCCTTTGCCCTCCTCAAATAGTCCCCACTCTGCTTGGTTTCAGATTATAAAGAGTGAAATCTATGTGTGCATATGAGAGAAAATATGTGATCTGTAATGCCCTCGTTTACTCTCTTGGTACAGTTCACGTGCCACTGTACCTTACACAAGATGGGCAAGGGCCTGGAGATTGAAAGAACACACAAGAGACCTGGGTCATTCGAAAGGAGATTAGCCAAATGCTGTTTATTCAAGCTTAGGAAAATCTGTAAATACCTAGCTGCTGCACAATGGAATAGCCCCCAGGCAGGTGAGAAATTACCATGCCCAAGGTGGAGTAAACAAGGCCCTATATGTCCAGTGCTCCAATGTGGGTCTCTGTCTCTGTCTCCTTTCATCGCCTGATGAAGGTTAATATTCAGGAGGATGCCTATATGTTTTTCTTTG
>NW_004949206.1:194732-200572 GCF_000317375.1 Microtus ochrogaster
TTCTTTCTCTGTTATGTTCTCTTATCCCCTCCCCACCCTCCTATTCCTATCCTGTCATGGGCCCTCTTCTACATCCATGATATGTGTGTATGTTTGTGTTGTTATGCCAAATTACTGGGCCCCAAATGTATTTACAGGGCCCAATTTCCAATGCAAATTACATGAGGGTCCTTAATATACAAGCTCAAGTTTGGAACTCCCCTTTCCAGCACCCCAGCATAGTGGGTGAGGAGAGTGTGGCGGCAAGCCCAGGGAGGAGAGAACTTTTAAAGGGGAAAAAGCCACAATCAGCAGAGTTCAAGTCCTATCATCTTGGAATTGGGTAAGGAGGACATAGGGTAAGGTAGTTTCTGAAACCATTGGTCAGTTTTGGGGCGCAAAAACCTTAACAACGAGCTATAAATTACTGACAAGGTATCTTCAAGGACAGGATGCTTTTCAGGAACATGTGGACCTTGCTATATTTTATGGCCCTGCTCCTTAATTGGTGATTTCTTAGGGTATCCGTTCAAATTCCACTATTGCAGCACATTTTTTGGAGCTGAGATCCCCTCTCATTACATGGCTTAAGATGAAAGCCTTATTGTAAAATGGAGGTTGCAAAGTCAGGACCTCACAGTGTGTGTGTGTGTGTGTGTGTGTGTGTGTGTACGTATTAGTAACTCGTTAGTATCAAAGATACAACAAAAGCAACATAAGAAAGGATGGTTATTGTGGCGCACAGTTTGAGGATCTAGTCATAGTGGGAAGTTATATTGTAATGGTTCATGGCAGCTGGTTATGTTGCATGCATAGCCAGAATGGTAAATGTTAGTGCTCAGGACCAGACAATGGGATAATGTTGCCCACAGTTAAGGTGGGTTTTTCCACCTCAATTTACCTAATCTAGATAATCCCTCACAGGCAGCATCAAAGATTTTTTGCCAAGGTCATTCTAGATGCTTTCAAGTTGACAGTGTTAGTCATATACATTTATGTATAAATAGTTCTATAAACATAGTGATATATAAAACTCTCTCTCTCTTTCTGTGTGTGTGTGTGTTTTCCAGGGATGTAGCTCTGGTTGCCAGGCTTACCTACCTAGCAAGTGACTTTACTTACACCTGAGCCATATTGCCAGCACTGAATAATCCTTATGTTCTTGCACCTAGTACATGTTAGACATACATCTTGGGTAGTGACTATCCACAGCTGGCTCATTTTCTTCCTTTCTGGGTAGACACGCTTCTATAAACCAGTGGCTCTCAACCAGGATTGGTCATGATTTCAACGTTGTTGGCTCCACCCAAGGAAGATGTACTGGTGACATCTTAGAGAACAAAGGCCAGGACTGCAGCTGGCTGCCCTAGAATGCAGTTAGATTCTACAGTGCAGAGTTACCTGGACCCAGATATCAACTGTTGAGGATGAGGCTTCATTGTATATGTGTTCAAGTGTATCCAGCCTTACCAACTAGACGTCTACAGCTATATAGATTTATTTATAAGTTGTCTATTGTATTCCATTGGTCTCTGAGTTGTGTGTACGTGCATACATACACACACACACACAAATGGTCTCGATCCAAGTTGTGTGCACACACAGACACACACACACACATGGTCTCTATTTGAGTTATGCGTACACACACACACACACCACAGCACCCCTGTGGAGGTCAGAGGATAACTTTAAGGAATAAGTTTATTCTTTCTACCATATGAATCCCAAGGATTGAACTCGGGTCATCAGACTTGGCAGCAAGCACCTTTATTCAGTGTGTCATCTCTCTGGCCCTGCTATAAGTTAGCAGATGTAATGATTCTTCTGGTAGAATCTTTAGGTTCTTCTAAGTAATACAATAGATCTTTCCCTGGAGAGTTTAAAAAAGAACACTCACCCTAGACATATGTTTAGCCTCTGAGAGCCATGTTGCTGCCCTCTTCTGATTTCCATGTACATTGCATGAATGGTATGTAGGTAAGAGAACTGACTGGCAGGTGGGAAGAGACTGAACTCAAGGTATTACACAGTTTGCAGTATGTATTATTGTGTTACATGTATGCAGGTTGATACATGTTCTCAGGGAAGGGACGGGCTGTTAGTGAGCAAGAAACATGCCAGAGTCCAGTGTGGGAAGCAGAGACATGCCTGGATAAGTGAAGTCAGAGCATGAGCCCAGCAGTGGATGCTTGGGATCAGGAAGGGTAGTCGGGGAGCTCCAGGCAGTCACTGTGATCATGAGTTGTTCTCTTGCAGGGCTATGTATTGGGGATACAGATATAAGTGCAGCCGGTAAGTATCTCTTCAATCAAGCCCCGCCCCCCTGATCTTTCATCCCAAGTGTTGAAATGGCTCCATCCCCATCCCCTGTTTTAAATGGTTTCCAGGGAGCAGGATAATATGTCATATGCAAATCTAAGTTTTACTTTCTTTCAGAGCCCTTACCCGATCCCATCCTCAGTGTTTGGCCCAGCTCTGTGGTTCCCAACAAGAGCAACGTGACACTGGAATGCATGAATTTTGTAGAAGATGTAGTGTGTGATATTAGTTTAACAGAAAGGGCATCTAAATCCCATTTAATTAAATCCCATTTAATTACGGAAGTTCCTCATGGCTATAAATTCTATCTCACTGAATTGGAGCAGAGTGATGCTGGACGCTACATCTGCGAATGTTGGCAAACTGATATTCCTCATGTGTCATTGCTTCTCAGTAATGAAATTCTAATACTGGTCACAGGTGAGGAGGGGTTTCCTTAGCATATATCCATCTTTCAGAGGAAGGGCAGTTTAGGAGAGGACGGAGTGATAGTGACAGAAAGGAATACTGTCAGTTATTGTTTACATTTTTATATGGGTGTGTTGTACATGTGTGTAGGCACCCATGGGTGTGGATGTGTGTGTGCATATGTGTGCATGTATATGGAGTCTAGACGTCATCGATTGTTCTTTCACTGTATTCATCAAAGTAGACCCTTGCAGTCAAACCGTAGTTCACTGATCTAGTACCTTTTGGTAGGCAGCTTGCTTTGGGAGATGTCCTGTCTTGGCTTTCAGAAGCTGCAGTTATGGGCAGACCACTCCCCCACAAATTACGTAGCTTATTGTGTGATCCAGACTGGTTGTTATGCCTGGGTAGTCAAAAGATACTAAAGACTTAAGATTATAGAAAGGAATAAAAAAGGAGAATTTACACAACCTCCAACAGCTAGTGGAGGCTTTATTTAATGCCAGAGAGGTGCTGTCTCTACTTCTCACCATGTCATGATCAGGAAGTAGGATCCAGCACCGCAAAGACAAAAATCCAAGAGAACATAGTTGACAGGCTTTAAGCTGAGGTTTTGGTAGCTAGGGCTAGGGAAGTGGGGAATTAGGTTTCTTAGGACAGCTCTGTGCTCCCTAGTGAGTGTGGTCATCTACCTGTAACTCCAGGTTCAGAAGAGAGACAGGCGATCTCCAGGACAGGTTGGATAATGAGAATAACTATATTCAGGAGCTATGATTTATTTGGCCGTAAGGTCCCCCTTGGTGAATAAGGTGAAAGAGCAATTGAGAATGAGAACATCCTTCCCCATCTTCAACCTTAATACCTTAGTTTTACCAGAGAGTTGAAAGAAAGGGGGGGGGGGCGCGGAAATCTCCATTTTTCAACAGGGTTTGATCTGCCTCATATCTTTGATCCCCAATACTCAGGAGGTAGAGACAGATGGATCTCTGTGAGTTCAAGGCCAGACTGGTCCAGTGAGTTCCAGGACAGCCAGAGATGCACAGTAAGATCAGATACACAGAGGCAGAGATCAGGCATCATGAGAACAAGGGTGGGAGTGTAAGCCAGGCCTCCCTCACCATGATCACAGGATTCTTCTCTCTCAGGACATTTACCTAAACCTTCCCTCCAAGCTCACCAACAGAGGAGACATGTGGCAGCCGGAGGGAACATGACCCTGCAGTGTCGGAAGCCACATAATATGACTGAGTACAAAATGTTCCTGCTCCTGAAGGAAGGAGTTTCAGCACCTGTACAGGTTCAGAAATCAGAAAGGAACAGAGCAGACTTCTCACTTCATGATGTGACCCTCGAGGACACAGGAAACTACAGCTGTGTCTACCACCAGATAGGAGCCCCTTTCTGGGCCTCAGACCCCAGTGATCTCCTTGAGATCTTGGTGTTAGGTAAGTTTTAAATATTTTCCTTACAATTGCTTTCATAATTCCTGTAGTGAGAAAGGATGTTGTTTAGGGGCTGGAGTTAAGCACACTTACCATTCTTGCAGAGAACCAGAGTTCAGTTCTCAGTACTAACAGCATGCAGTTCACAACCTCCTGTGACTCCAGCTCCCCATGGGATCTGACGCTGTCTTCTGCCCTCTGATGGCCCCTGCACTCATGCACAAAGCCAACACACACACACACATGAAACTCATAAAAAGCCTGGTCATGGTGACTCACACCTTTAATCCCAGCACTCAGGAGGCAGAGGTATGGGGATCTCTGTGAGACCAGCCTAGTCTACAAAGTGAGTTCCAGTACAGCCAAAGCAAAACAGAAAGTCCGTCTTAAAGAAATCTAATAAATAAAGTAAAACTAATAAAAATAAATATTAAATAAACAGAAAAAACATAATTTAGAGGAAACTTTTTAGATGTTTTGTGTTCATTAAGATTTGCTTTATGGCAGTTATGAGGCAGACTTTTCCGGGGTAGAAGCAAAACACATGGACATATAGATACATGCCCTCGTGCGGGCACGCATGCACATCTAAACAGCTTAAAAACCTCACCCTAAGGGAGCCCATAACAAACCAAAAAAAAAAAGTTTCAGTGAACATCCCAATTGGTGAACCGATGGGTTGTTATTGGGGTTACTGAGTGTCAGCTGGAGTAGGGATGGCGCCACAGCAGCTGCCCCAGCAGAAAGCCCCCTCCAGCACTGCTGATGACTCATGAACGCTGCAGCCTGGAGCTCTGCACAGCATTCAGGCAGCTGGATTCTCCCAGAAGTCTCTTCTCTCTGTGATGAGCTGGTCAGAGTCTCCTCCTCCCGCAGCGGTAGCTGACCCTTTTTACATGCTGGGAGGGGCCTTTGAGAATCTTCTCTCTCTCACCAGCATTCTCTCTACCTCCTGAGGGAATGCTCCATTTGGGGTGCCACTGCCTTACAATGGCTCAGATGTGCTCTATTTTGGCAAAAAGTTGTTGTGAAGAATGTGTATTTCCACGGTGTGAGACAGAATATCATTTAACTGTCTGCTAGATCCATTTATTTGTGGTGCAGTTCAGCTCTGAGGTTTCCTTTCGACACTTTGGTGTAGCTATAGATAACAGTGCTACCCTGAAGTCACCCATCATCTGGACTTGTCTCTTTACGCCCATTACTATTAGTTTTATGAAATGGATGGATCAACACTCAATATATATAGCCTTTATGTCTGGTTTTTATTTTCTGTGTATTTGTGTTTTCCTACATGTATGTGTATATGAGGGTACCAGATCCCCTGGAACTGGAGTTACAGACATTTAGATCTGCCTTGTGGGCTTTTGGAATTAAACTCAGGTCCTCTGGAAGAGCAGCCCGTGCTCTTAACCACTGAGACTTTTTTCCAGCTCTGAATGTAGAGATTTTACATAAATTTATGTCTATCTTTTTCATATTTGATATAACCACTTTTGATATGTCATCTCACTGTTGTAACAAGGGTTTTGGTAAGGTGTTGCTAGTTTGTTTGTTTTGAGATAGCATCTTATTGTGGTTTAAGCTGTTTTTGGCGTTGTCTAGGCTAGCCTCACAGGCTTCCTGCTTCTGTGTCTTCAGAATGAAGACATGAGCATCCAAACTGTCTAGGCTCCCACAAAGCCAGTA
>NW_004949206.1:201282-203201 GCF_000317375.1 Microtus ochrogaster
GAACTCACAGAGATCTGCCTGCCTCTGCCTCCCGAGTGCTGGGATTAAAGGCGTGCACCACCACCGCCCGGCCTTATAATTAATTTTTGAGATAACTTCTCACTATGTAGGTCTGCCTGGCCTGGTGTGGAGCTCACTATACAGTCCAGGTTGGCCATGAACTCACACAGAGCTGTGCCTGCCTCTGACTCCAAAGTGCTGGGATTGAAGGTGTGAGCCACACCCCATGGATAACTTAGTTTTGTTTAACTATCTCTCTGTGTGTGTGTGTGTGTGTGTGTGTGTGTGTGTGTGTGTGTGTGTGTGTGCACTTTAATGCAGCTTCTGCAGAGGCCAGAAGAGGGCATGGAATCTCCTGGATCAGGAATTGCAGGCTGCTGGAAGCTTCCTTTTGTAAGTGCTGGGAACTGGTCCTCTGTAAGAGCACCGCCTGCTCTCAAATGCCAAGTCTCCTTCCAGTCCTTCAAGCAATTCCTGAGATAGGTTTCCTGATCTCTGTAATTCTGTTAGTTGTTTTCCTGGTTGACATTAATCAAGTTTCTTCTTTCTCCGCTAGTCATGTGAGGAATTTACTGTTTCACTGAGTTGAACATGATCAGTTCTTCCTATAATCTTTCTTATAATCTGTAATCTTCTCTATAGCTATTTATGGCAGGATGACACTTTTTGTTACATACATATGAATGATCTTTAGGTCAGAGGTAAAAGTCCTCGCCTCTGCAAACTGGCCACTGTGTGTGTTTGTCTGTGTGAGTCTCTGTGTGTGTATGCATGCACACATTCGCCTGTAGGCCTGTATGCCTATCTCTGTGTAACTTTTGTGCACTTGGCTTGTTTGTACATACCTTTGCCTGCGTATTTGTGTTGGCATATGCCTGGGTGCCTGCCGGCATTGCTGTATGCTGCTGAATAAAATGTCTTACCTGCCCAATATTCTCTTTAACCTTCAGGTCGCCTGTACCCTCCTGTGTTCCTGACTTCAGAATTTCAACCTCACAAATAGAAAAATGAATTTCATTCCTAATGCTGGCTGTACCATGGAATAAGTTGTTGGCATTCTAGTTTCCTCTGAGGGTTTTTTTTTTCCTGTGAATAGGATGACCAATGGTTTGTTTTAACCAAGGCTTACATTGTGAAGGAGTCTTTGGCTTCTCATCTTCTGTGGAGAAGCCGGTCAGATTGTCTTCACTTTCATACTTACTTTCTGCTTCTGTGGGGTGTTCACATGTCCTATTATTTTTCACCTTGTTTTTATGCTTGAGATTTGCATGTACATATGCAATGAAATATGATCATAAGTAGCTCCTATTTTCCTCTTCCATGTCTTTCAATTTTTTTCATGTGGGGTATGTATGTGTCTATATCCCTATGTGTGTATATGTGTGTGTCTGTGTGTGTTTCTCTGTATGTGGCCATGCAGACCAGAAGAGGCATCAGATCCCAGGGAGTTGGAATTATATGTGGTTGCATGTTGTCTTACTTGTATATGGGAAATCAACTCAGGTCCTCTGGAAAAGCAGTACAAGCTCTTAAGCAATGAGCCATTTCTCTAGCACCCTGTCTCATTGTTATTATGGTTGTTATCATTGTTATTATCACCCACTAAATCCAATTAGTGCTTTCCCTATGTACAGGGGTGTTGTGCCATCCAGTAGATCATGGGAAACTTACAAATGGTCACATCCTTAAAAAAGATTGGCATCCCCTACTCTTGGCAAATATCAACCACCAATAGCTGCTCAATAAGAGGTGGGGCCTAGAGATCTTCTACACACCTATGCCAAGATTGGTGGTGATGGTGGGGGGATGGGGTGGTGATGGTGATGGTGCTGCTGATGGTGATGGTGGTGATGGTGATGGTGCTGCTGATGGTGGTGGTGGTAGCAGCAGCAGTGGTGATGATGGTGGTGGTGATGGTG
>NW_004949206.1:203910-213975 GCF_000317375.1 Microtus ochrogaster
GTGGTGGTGATGGTGATGGTGGTGATGGTGGTAGTGGTGATGGTGGTAGTGGTGATGGTGGTGGTGGTGATGGTGGTGGTGGTGATGGTGGTGATGGTAATGGTAGTGATGATAGTGGTGGTGGCTTAGATGTCACTCTTACTCTCAGCACTCTCATCAGTTCTGCATGTCACCAGTGAAAGGTGCCCACTGCAAAAAGAAACTTCTTGGTCAAAGTTACATTATAATCTCTTCAATGATTTCTATTTCTCTTTCATTATATGTGCGTGGGCTTTTGCATGCATGTATGCCTGTATATGACGTGCATGCCTAGTGCCCATAGAGGCCGGAAGGGGATGTTACATCCACTAGAACAGGAATTACATGTGATTGTTAGCCATCATGTGAGCACTTGGCAGTCAGCTTACCAGTCCATCTTTATTATTTCTAACGCTCTTCCTCTTTCACTTTTTGGGTTAAAGCTGAGCCTTTGAAACTTGACTCATCTTATTTCTGGTGGCATTCATGTAATCCTCCATCATACCTTAGAAATATCTATCGTAATCTAAAGTATCAACCAGCCATTACTAGGAGGGTTACCTTGTTTACAGAGACTTCAGGGGACTCCCAGGCACATTGGAGGAATTTCTGTAATCAGTAAGAAGGTAGACTCATACTCAGTTTTTAGGAATTCCCCCAGGGTTCTGCATAGCTTTTTCTATCCCTGGAGTGCATGTCGTAACCCAGACCCTAAAACCAAGGCTCTAACAGAAGTGATGAAAATAAGTAAAATCTGGGGATAGAATGCTGTGAGAATGGAAGGAGTCATGGGATTTCGGTAAACTAGGAAGCAATAAAGTATTATTAGGAGTGGAAGCAGAGAAGCAGCAGAGCAGAGTCTCAGCAGGCAAAGAAGTGCCAAATTGGCCTAAAGCCAGAGGCTAGGAGTTGTGGGAGTATGCAAACCCGAAATATGTGAACTTGGGGACTGTGCTCAGCTGGAACCTCTGGGGTGCACCTCAGAACCAGGGATGGTAATGAGGTGGCTGTCAGCAGGCACTCGGACATCATTCATGACTGTTTTGCAGATCTGAATGATGGCCACACAGAGATGGTAAGTGACTCAACCACACCCACCCCGAGCTTTGATCACACATGTTCTCTGTGTCCTTCCTGCGAGCACGTGGCTGTGCCTGATCCAGAGAGATTTTTGTTTCCTCCAGATTTCTTTCCCAAACCCAGCCTCAGTGCTTGGCCAAACTCAGTGGCTTCAGAGAACAGCAGCGTGACACTGCGATGTGTGAGTCCCACACCAGACATACAACTTGTTCTCAGAAAGGGAGACACCATTTTGGATTCCAGGCCTCCACATCATCTGACAGAGGGGACAGCTGAGTTCCATCTGACTAACCTTCAGCTGAGGCATGCTGGATATTACACCTGTGAATACTACAGAAAGGATTCTCCCAATCAAAGTTCACCTTCCAGTGATGTCCTCTTATTATTGGTCACAGGTAAGTAGAGCCTGTCACCAAGGGAATTTAGGTAGGGACGAAAGGGGAATCATAGGGGCTGGTGAAATAGCTCAGTTGGTAGAAGCTTCAGCTCTCATGTCTGCCAACCCAAGTTTGATCCCAGAGACACACATGGTGGAAGGAGAGATACCCGCAAGTTGTCCTTGGCCTTCACACTCATGTCCTGGCACGTGCCCCGTCCAATAAGTAAATAAAAATATAATTGAAAAGAACTGCACCTCTAGAGCAGTTAAGGAGGACATGAGGTAACGAGGACAAACTTGAATACCTCATCTTTACTCAGATCTGTAGGGGTGGGGGAAAAATCTTATCTTCAACACCGGTAACATACAGGAATGGCCCCATCAACAGAAAATCAAAGGAGAGAAAGGGCCTATGGAGCCCTACTCTTTATGAGTAAACTGTCTGCTATGGGTAGACTCTGGGAGAAAGGAACCACTGTCTTTAATTTTGTACCCTCTGCTGAGCCCACTGGGCTCCAACAGACATCTTCAAAGTAATGATCACACAAATGGCACCGGTTAGGCTGAGGGGGTCCCCAGACAAAATGAATAGAAATAAATTACAGACAAATTCATGGGGATGAGGAAGGTGTTAAGGAGGTGGGGTGAAAATGGCCAGTATGCACTGTGCACATGTGTGAAATTATTTACAAACAAATTTTATTACTGAAAATGTGTCTGACAGGGTCAGGATAGACTGTGGGAAAAATTTCAGCATCATGTGGACTCTTGCAGGACAGGAAGAATGGATGGAGGACCCTGGACTTGACTCTTCCCCTTGCATCTTGTTTCTCTTACAGGATACCTGCCTAAGCCTTCCCTTCGTGTCCAGCACTTGCATCAAGTTACCACAGGAGAGAAGGTGAATCTACAGTGTCAGAAGCCACACAATTTCACACAGTATAAAACGTTCGCTCTGCTAAAGGAAAGAACTTCATCCCCCATACAGCTTCTGAATTCAGAAAAGGACATGGTGGAATTCACCCTTGAGGATGTGACAGTCCACGATACAGGAAGGTACAGCTGTGTATACCTCCAAGCAGAAGCCCCTTTCAGGGCCTCACATCCAAGTGATCATCTTAATATCTCAGTGGCAAGTAAGGATTTTATGATAGTAGGGGCGTTTTTCTCCTATTAAGACATAGCTTACTCCATAATTTTGTTGCTTTGTCACTTGGACTCTTTCTTCTCTCTTTTAAAACAGACCTGTTTTGTTTTAGAAAATTGTGTGTGTGTGTGTGTGTTTGTGTGTGTGTGTGTGTCTGCGCATGGGTATACACACATAAGTGCTGTGCACACAGAGGTCGGAAGGGGGCATTGTTCCCCCTGGAGCTGCGGTTACAGGTGATTGTTAGTTGTCTGATGTGAATGCTGGGAACTGAAATCAGTTATTTGCCAATGCCTATGTATTTAAATATCTTCCTCTAATTATTTCAGTTTCAGTTCTTTGATCAAATCAAAGACAGCAAAGTCTTTGATTCTCTTGAAGTTGATTTTGTGTGGTGTGAGATAGAGGGATCTAGTTTCATTCTGTGGGTGGGAGTCCTGGTTTCCCAGCACTTGGTGAGAAGACCAACTTTTCTTCCATGTGAACTTTTGGTATCTTTGTCAAAAAAGTGTCTACAGCCATATGAGTTTCCCTTTGAGTTGTATATAGTGTTCCACTGATTTACGTGTCTGTTTGGTGTTGTTGTCATACTACAATAGCCCTCCTTGAGAGCAGCTGACAATCACGGTGTTGCTGGGGCTCAAATGCCAGGTGAAACTCTGCTATACTCTAATCCCGTGTGGCATTTTGTGGTCTGAGGAGAGATGCTGTTCTTCCCTGGATTTCTGGGTTCTGTGTTCTCCTTTAGTCTTTGTTTTGCTTATAAATCTAAGTATTAAAGTATCAAAGGGGAAGGGGGAAAAAAGAAGCAGTTGAAAGTAAAAAATGTGATAAAGAAGCCTGGTGCTGGTGGCACACGCTTTTTTTTTTAACATTTTTTTAAAAAATCTCATATATACCAATCTTTTATATACCAATATATAAAAATCTTTTATATACCAATCTAGTTCTCTTTCCCTCCTGTCCTCCCACTTCCCCACCTCCTCCCATCACACCCCCACCCCATCCACTAGTCAGAGAGGGTAAAGCCTCCTCTGGGGAGTCAACAAAGTCTGTCATATAATTTGAGGGAGGCCCAAGACCCTCCCCTCTGTATCGAGGCTGGGCAAGGTATCCTCCATAGGAAATGGGTTCCAAAGAGCCAGTTCATGGTCTAGGGATAAATAATGTTTTCACTGCTAGTGGCCCCACAAACAGCCCAATCCAAACAACTGTCACCCTCATTCAGAGGGCTTAGTTCAGTCTTATGCTGGTTCCCCAGCTGTCAGTCCAGGGTCAGTGAGCTCTTACTATTTTGAGTCAGCTGTTTCCATGGCTATCCCCATCATGGTCTTGGCTACTGGTGTTACATCCAGGAAGTGGTTTCCTGTGCCAATGCATTCAAGGCTACTTGCTACTTTCTCTTCTCTTCTATGAGGTTCATTGTGGTTGGATTTATGTTGAGGTCTTTGATCCATTTGGACTTGAGTTTCATGCATGGTGATAGATATGGATCTACTTTCATTTTTCTACGTGTTGATATCCAGTTATGCCAGCACCATTTGTGGAAGATACTTTCTTTTTTCATTGTATAATTTTAACTTCTTTGTCAAAAATCAGGTGTTCATGGGTGTGCAGATTAATATTGGGGTCTTTGATTAGATTTCATTGGTCCACCTGTCTTTTTCTCGCCAAGGTGTTTTTGTTACTATTGCTCTATAGTAGAGCTTGAAGTCAGGGATGGTGATGCTTCCAGAAGTTCCTTTCTTGGATAGGACTATTTTGGCTATCGTGGGTTTTTGTTTGTTTGTTTTTCCATATGAAATTGAGTATTGTTCTTTCAAGGTCTGTGAAGAACTGTGCTGGGATTTTGATGGGGATTGCGTTGAATCTATAGATTGCTTTTGGTAAGATTGCCATTTTTACTATGTTGATCCTACCTATCCAAGAGCATGAGAGATCTTTATGTTTTCTAATATCTTCCTCAATTTCTTTAAAAACTTAAAGTTCTTGTCATACAGGTCTTTCACTTATTTGGTTAGAGTTCCCACAAGGTAATTTATGTTGTTTGAGACTGTTGTGAAGGATGATATTTCTCTGATTTCTTTCTCAGCCCATTTATCATCTGTATATAGGAGGGATATGGACTTTTTTAAAGTTTATCTTGTATCCTGCCACATCCCTGAAGGTTTTTATTGGCTGTAGGTGTTCCCTGGTAGAATTTTGGGGGTCACTTATGTAAACTATCATATCATCAGCAAATAGTGAAACTTTGACTTTTTCCTTTCCGATTGTATCCCTTCAATTTCCTTTTGTTGTCTTACTGCTCTATCTAGAACTTCAAGTACTTTTTTGGATAGATACAGAGAAAGTGGACAGCCTTATCTTGTTCCTGTTTTTAGTGGAATCACTTTGAGTTTCTCTCCATTTAATTTGATGTTGGTTGTTGGCTTACTGCATATTGCTTTTATTACGGTTAGAAATGTTATTGTATCCCTGATCTCGCCAAGACGTTTATCATGAAGGGGTGTTGGATTATGTCAAAAGCCTTTTCTGCATCTAATGAGATGATTATGTGTTTTTGCCTCCAGTTTGTTTTATGGGCTGCATCTCTGAGATGAAGCCCCCTTGGCCATGGTGGATGATCTTTCTTATACGTTCTTGGATTGAGCTTGACAGTATTTTATTGAGTATTTTTGCATCAATGTTCATGAGAGAGATTAGTTTGTAATTCTCTTTCTTAGTTACATCTTTGTGTGCTTTGAGTACCAGGTAACAGTCGCCTCATAAAGAGTTTGACAATATCCCTTCTGTTTCTATTGTGTGGAACAATTTGAGGAGTATTGGTATTAGCTCTTCTTTGAAATTCCAGTAGAATTCTGTGATAAAACATCTGGCCCTGGGATTTTTTTTGTTGTTGTTGTCAAACTTTTTTGACTGCTTCCATATCCTTAGGGGTTATGAGTGTGTGTGTGTGTGTGTGTGTGTGTGTGTGTGTGTGTGTATTCTGGTTGTGATTTAATTTTGGTGTGTGGTACCTATCCAGAAAATTGTCCATTTCCTTTAAATTTTCCAATTTTGTGGAGTACAGGTTTTTGAAGTATGACCTGATGATTCTCTGGATTTCTTCAGTGTCTGTTTTTATGCCCCCCTTTCATTCTGATTTTGTTAATTTGGATATTCTCTCTGCCTTTGGTTTAGTTTGGATAAGGGTTTGTCTATCTTTTTGATTTTCTTAAAGAGCCAACTCTTTTTCTCATGAATTCTTTGTATTGTTTTCTTTATTCCCACTTTATTGATTTTAGCCCTCAATTTGATTATTTCCTGGTGTCTACTCCTCCTGGGTGAGTTTGCTTCATTTTGTTCTAGAGCTTTTAGGTGCGCTCTTAAGTCACTAGGGTGAGATTACTCCATGTATTTTATGTAAGCACTTAGTGTATGAACTTTCCTCTTAGCACTGCTTTCAGTGTGTCCCATAAGTTTAGGTATGTTATGTATTCATTTTTATTGAATTCTAGGAAGTGTTTAAAGTCCTTACTTCTTACTTCACCTAGGGGTGATTTGGTTGAGCATTGTTCAATTTCCATGAGTTTGTGTGCTTTCTGCATTTAGTGTTGTTGTTGAATTCTAACTTTGAGCCATGGTGATCCAATAAGATACAGGGGATTATTCCAATTTTTTTTTATCTGTTTTGGTTTGCTTTGTTATTGAGTATCAGTTTTTGAGAAAGTTCCATGAGGTGCTGAGTAGAAGGTATATTATTTTGTGTTTGGGTGGAATGTTCTATATTCTTTCATTTATGCCCTGGCAATGCTTAGGGATGCATGAGCAGCCTGTTTATGGCGGTTCTCCAGTTGTTCTTATCCCAGGCTGTCCTAGATGCTTGTTTTATTGTCATACCTAAGGTTCCACAGTCTTCCTGATGCTGTCTACCCAGCATTTTTTGGGGCCTTCCTCTTCACCTTCTCATGTACTCCTCCAAGCAGTGCTATTTTCAGGTATCTGCTATCATTCACTTGTGTAACATGGCTAAAGTATCTCAAGTGCTGTTGCTGTATTCTATAGTTTACTTTCTTCTGTAGATGAAGAGGTTTCTTAATGTCATTGTTGCACAGTCTATCTCTTCGTGTGATGCCTAGACTCCTCCTGAGACCTGCCATCTCAAACACATGCACCTGATGCTCTGAGAAGCCTTTGTCCAGGTATGAGCGTTGTAAAGAAGGCAGCTCAAGACAAGAGTCTCATATACTTGTAATTTTATTGTTGTCGTTATGCCTCTCGCTGATCAAACCTCTCCTAGTGCCTGGAATGCAGCCCTTGCTATCCCATCTGCCTCTTGATTTTCTCTGGGTACCTGTAGAACCTCATTGTTTCCCAAAGTCCTTTCCTCCAAATGCTGTTGAATGCCTTTCTGAAGTCAATGTAACAGACATACAAGTCTTTTCCAAATTCTTTGTATTTTTCTGCCAGTTGCCTCAAAGTGAAGATCTGATCAATTGTGTGCCTGTTAGCTCTAAATCCACACTGGGACTCTGCTAGGATTTACTTTGTTCTGCCCTTGATTCTTCACAGGATAATGGAGGAGATCTTACTGCTATGGCACAAGAAAATAACGCCCCTGTAATTTGAGCAGTCCAGCTTGTCCTTCTTCTTGTATATGGGAATTATGATTGAGTGTTTCCATTCTGTGGGAATCACTTTATGTTCCCATATCTCTCTAAAGAGTCTGAGAAGTGCCTCGGCCCCTTCTAGATGCTCCACCACCTTTCTGTGTTTCACTTTCTTCATAGCTTCCTCTGTCTTGCTCCTGTCAATATTTAATATTTCCTCATCGTCTCTGGTGTTTGAGTGGCTGCCAAAGTGTTTCTCATTGTACTCTATGTTGAGAGCATTAGGGTAATTGTATAGGGTGTCAAAGTATTGTCTAATAAATGACCTTGCCCAACTTTAATCACCAAGTCTGAGAAGCATATCTGGCAGTTATCTGTCTGATAGCTTTGTAGACAAGATGTGTTTTATTATGGAATCTAACCTCTTTACTCTCTTTGCATATACCTTATATACACAGCTCTCTATTCTTCACTCTTCTTTTGTTCTCCTTGCACAGATAGTTGTGGTGTTTTGCTGTTTGTGGTTTGCCTCTTTATTTGCTGTCTAGCGTCCTTCTTTCTTCCGTCAGGTTGATCGTCTCTGTAGTAAGCCATTCTACTGCTGTTGCCCTCTTTGCATAACCAAGCGTCTCCTTTGAAGCCTCCTGTATAGCTCTTTTGATTTCCTCCCATTCACTTTCTATATCTGCAAAGGGTTATTTAGTGATTTCCCTCGTCTTTTTTTCCAGTGGTTCTTTTATACTCTCTCCGTACAGCTAGGTTCATCAGTTGTTTACTGTCTATCTCTGTCTTGCCTGGCATGCCTCTCCTAAGTTTCAGTTGAATGTTGGCCATAACAAGTTGGAGATCTGACCCTAAGTCAGCGCTAGGAAATGATCGGCTGTTTTGGATGCTAGATAAGAGTTTCCTGCTGACCAGAATGTAGTCAATTTGGCTGTATGTGCATTTATCAGGGATTGCCACGTCCAACATCTTGATGGTTAGGTCTGCTTGAATTTTGTGTAGTATGTATACAAATAATTTGCATAGCAGAAGTCATGCAGCCATTACCCTCTCTCATTCCTTTATCCAAATCCATATGTTCCCATAACCCTATAATCCATTCCTTCTCGAGATCCCACTTTTGCTTTGAAGTTACCTATAGCAATTAGTATGTCATTCGTATGCCCCCTGCTGACCTTGTTCTGTAGATCTGTGTAGAAACTGTTGATGACATCCTCACCTGCTTCTGCTGTTGGCAGGTATACCTGTATGACAGTTACTGAATGTGTCATTGTCTAAAATCTGGCTGATATAATTCAGTCATTTACAGCTCTGTACCTGAGCATGCATCTTTGGGCCAAACAGGGTAGCACTGGAGCTACACCTGCTGCGTGTTTTCCCTCTCCACCTGGGTTTATAATCTTGCATCCGTTACCTATAAATTCTTGTGTTCCTGTCCAATGCATTTCTGCCAATCCAACGGCATCCCACCTGAAGTGACTGAGCTCATACCTGAGCTAATTGGTTCCCCCAACTGTGTTTAGTGTTCTCATATTCCATGTCCCCCTTTTTAGCATGAAGAAGTACCCTTTCTGTCCATTTCTATCAGCTCCCCTCCCGCCTTTCAGCTTTGAGAGAGAAGTGACATCTGTTCTGTCCTTAGGACATGGAGGTACTGGGGTACTGCCAGATTCTGGGACTTTAACCCAGGTGTTTCTGTTGACCTTGTCCTTATTGGGCTTCATGGTCTGAGTTGATAAGAATGACTGATCAGTTCTCCACCTCTTCATGTGGTAGCCTTTAGCTGATCAGCTTGACCTCTTTCCACCCATATACTAAATTCCCCAGGTTTTCAGAGGACCTAGATGGTCATTTCCAGTGTTATCATCCAGGAGGCAGCTACAAGGAGACCAATTTTTGAGAAAGTTCCATGAGGTGCTGAAAAGAAGATATATTATTTTGCGTTTGGATGAAATGTCCTATAGATGTCTGTTAAATCCATTTGAATTATAACTTCTGTTATTTCCTTTATTTCTCTGTTAAGTTTCTGTCTGGCAGTCTTGTTTAGTGGTGAGAGTGAGGTGTTGAAGTCTCCCACTACAAGTGTGTGGGGTTTGATGTGTGATCTGAGCTTTAGTAGTGGTTATTTTATAAATGTGGGTGCCCTTGTATTTGAGGCATGGATGTTCAGAATTGAGACTTCATCTTGATGGATCTTTACAGTGATAAATATGAAATGACTTTCTTCATCTCTTAATTAATTTTAGGTTGATGTCTATTTTGTTAGATATGGGGATAGCTATCCCAGCTTGTTTCTTAGGTCCATTTGATTAGAAAATCTTTTCCCAACCCTTTACTCTGAGGCAATATCTGTCTTTGAAGTTGAGGTGTGTTTCCCATATGCAGCAGAAGTATGGATCCTGTTTCCATATCCATTCCACTACCCTGTGTCTTTTTATAGGTGAATTGAGACTGTTGATATTGAGATATTAATGATCAGTTGTTGTTAGTACCTATTATTTTTGGTTTTGGTAGTGGTGGTGGTAGAGTATATATGTTTGCCTTCTGATTTGCTGATGTGGGATTAACTGTTGCCTGTGTTTTTGTGGGTGTAGCTAGTTTCCTTGAGTTGGAGTTTTTCTTCTAGTACTTTCTGGAGGGCTGGATTTGTGGATAGGTATTGTTTAAATCTGTTTTTTTTATGGAATATCTTGTTTTCTCTGCCTATGGTTATTGAAAGCTTTGCTGGATATTGTAATCTGGGCTGGAATCCAAGATCTCTTAATGTCTGCAGATCATCTGTCCAGGACTTTCTAGTTTTCAGAGTTTCCATTGAGAAGTCAGGTGTAATTCTGATAAGTCCATATATA
>NW_004949206.1:214206-220409 GCF_000317375.1 Microtus ochrogaster
CTTCTCCTTCTTCTATCCATATATTATTTAAATCACTGCTTGACCCATTATCTCTAGCTTCTTATTGGCTAACTCTTACATCTTAACCCATCTCCATTAATCTGTATATCGCCACGTGGCTGTAGCTTACTGGCTAAAGTTCTTCCATCTGTCTCTAGAGGGGCTACATGGCTTCTTCTTGACTCTGCCTTCTTTCTCCCAGCATTCAGTTTAGTTTTTCCCACCTACCTAAGTTCTGCCCTCTCAACAGGCCAAGGCAGTTTCTTTATTCATCAGTGGTATTCACAACATACAGAGGAGAATCCCACATCATGTTTGGTCTTTTCATGGTGTCCCATATTTTTCTGGATATTTTGTGTTAAGAGTTGGTTGGATTTAAAATTTTCTTTGTATGATGAATCTATTTCCTCTATTGTATATTTGACATCTGAGATTCTCTTTTCCATCTCTTGTATCCTCTTGGTTACGCTTGCATCTGTAGTTCCTAATCATTTACTCAGATTTTCCATGTACAGAATTCCCTCAGTTTGTATTTTCTTTATTGCCTCTATTTCAGACTTCAAGTCTAGAACCATTTCTTTCACCTGTTTAACTGGGGTTTTTTTTTCTTGGCTTTCTTTGCTTTCTTTAAGGGACTTGTTGATTTCTTCCAATTTTTTGTTTGACTTTTTCTCCATTTCTTTAAGAGAATTTTTTATTTCCTCCTTAAAGGCCTCTATCATCTTCATAAAGTTATTTTTAAGGTTGTTTTCTTCTGCCTCATCTGTGTTGGGATGTTCAGGTCTGGCAGTAGTTTCTGGTGGTGCCGTATTGCTCTTTATGTTGTTGAATGTGTTCTTACACTGCCATCTGCCTATCACTTCTTCCAGTAGGTGAAGGTGAGGTCTGTATTTCAGGGGACCCCTCTTCCCCCAGTTGGTGCAAGTGGGGCCTGTGGCTTAGATAATCTCTCCTCCTCAGGTGTATGTGGTCCATGCCTCTAATGGATGCTGGTATGACTCTGAAGCTCCCCCAGGTGTAAGCAGGACAAAGGCTCTGGTGGTTGTAGGTGTTATGGGGGGTGGTTAGGGAATTGGGGAGGCTGGTCCCTGGACTTTTGGGCTCTGGTGAGTGAAGGTAGGTCATGGGATATGCCTCCGGGGACTATGGCCTAGAGAGTAGAACCCGCCAGCCAGTGGGGGCCAAGTCTCTGGTTTTTGCAGATGCTGTGGGGGTGTTGGAGTATGGAGAAGCTACTTCCAGGTATCTGGGGCTCTGGTGGGGAAGCAAAGAATGTGCTCCAGGGACTATGACCTAGAGAGTTGGTCCCTCCAACCTGCGAGACAGATAATTACCTCTCCAGGTGGGATCAGTACTCTGAGACACCATCTTATACCAGTCAGAATGGCTAAGATAAAAAAACACTAATGACAGTTTATGCTGGAGAGGATACAGAGCAAGGAGAACACTCTTCCATTGCTGGTGGGAGTGAAAATTTGTACAGCAACTTTGGAAATCAATATAGTGGTTTCTCAAAAAATTGGAAATCAATCTACCTCAAAACCCAGCAACACCACTCTTGGTCATATACCCAATGAATGCACACTCATAACACAAGGACATTTACTCAACTATGCTCATAGCAACATTATTTGTAATAGGCAAAACCTGGAAACAATATAGATACCCCTCAATGGAAAAATGGATAAAGAAAATGTGGTACATTTACACAATGGAGTACTACTCAGCAGCAAAAAAGAAAAAGAAAGAAAAGAAAAAAGAAAGAAAATCACATCTTGAAATTTGCAGGCGAACAGATGGAACTAAAAAAAAATCCTAAGTGATGTAACCCAGACCCAGAAATACAAACATAGTATGTACTCACTCATAATTGGATATTAGATATAAAACAAAGGATAATCAGCCTATAGTTCATGACCCCAGAGAAGCTAGGAACAAGGAGGACCCTAAGAGAGACATACAAGGATCCCCCTAGGATGGGAAAATAGCCAAGATTTCCTGAGAAAATTGGGAGTGTGGGAGGGGAGAAGGGAAGGGAGAAGAACATGAGGGAACAGGATGGCTGAGACAGGGAAAGGACAGAGAGGGAGAGCAAAGGAAGAGATGTCTTGATAGAGAGAGCCATTATGGGGCTAGCAAGAAACCTGGCAATAGAGAAATTCCCAGGAATCCACAAGGATGACCCCAGCTAAGACTCTAAGCAATAGTGAAGAAGATGCCTGAACTGGCCTTCTACTGTACTCAGATTGATGACTACTTTAATTGTCATCATAGAACCTTCATCCAGCAACTGATGGAAGCAGATGCAGAGATCCATAGCTAAGCACTGGGCCAAGCATCCAGAGTCCAGTCGAAAAGAGGGAGGAGCAGTAATATGAGCAAAGGGGTTAAGACCACAATGGGTAAACCCACAGAAACAGCTGACCTAAGCTAGTGGAGGCCCACTGACCCTGGACTGACAGCTGGGGAACCTGCATAGAACCAAACTAGGCCCTATGAATGTGGGTGACAGTTATGTGGCTTGGGCAGTCTGTAGCACCACTGACAGTGGGACCAAGACTTATCCTTAGTGTGTGAACAGACTATTTGGAAGCCATTCTTTCTGAAGGGATATCTTGCTCAACCTTGATATAGGGGGGAGGGCCTGGTCCCCCCTCAAAGTTATGTGCCAGACTTTGTTGATTCCCCATGGAAAGCCTTACCCTCTCTGAAGAATGGATGCTGGGTGGGGTGGCGACTGGGTGGGTGGGGCATGGGGGAATGGGAGGAGAGGAGGGAGTGGGAATTGGGATTGGTATGTAAAATAAAAGCATCTAAGCAGGAAGTAGAGCAAGCCTAAGAGGAAGCTGGAATGCAGTGTTTCTTTTTTTCGTTTTAAAGACTTATTTATTTTCTCTGTATGAGTGTTTTATTCATATAATATCTAAACACCACATTTCTGCTAGGAACTCAGGTAGTGTGAAGAGGGTGTCAGAACCCCTGTCATTGGAACTGTGGATGGTTGTGAGTTGCATGTGGGTGCTGGGAATCTAACCCAGGTCCTCTAGAAGAGCAGTCGATGCTTTTAACCATTGAGCCATTTCTTATAGTGGCATTTCAATTGTAATTTAATAAATAAAGACTGCCTGAAGATCTGAGAGTAAAACAGTCCCACTGGTCAGCCTTACAGACCACGTTATGGTAACACACACCTTTAATCCCAGTAGCCACACTAGCTGCCATAGAAATAGGCTAGTGCATGCCTTTAATCGCAGCACTAGAAAGGAATTTAAGACAGTGGGGAGTTAGCTCTCAGATACAGTCTCTTCTGGATTCCTGGAGGCAGGATTGCCATTTCAGGCTGAGGTTGAGGTAAGAGCCAGTGGCTGGCTGTTTTGCTTTTCAGATATTCAGGTTGAACCCAGATTTCTCTCTCTGAGTTTTTATTAATCGTGCTTCAATTTCTCCAGCTATTCTCCACGATTTCTACTTTCAGTTCCTGCCCTGACTTCCCTTGACGATGGAGGGTAACCTGTATGATGAAATAAATGCTTTCCTCCACAAAGTTGCTTTTGTTTGAAATATATTTAACATGGCAACAAAAAAAACAGAGTAGAATATACAGAATGAATATGAGAAAATAAGATTTTTGAAAAATGTCAATTCATTATAATTCTCTTTAAAACCTGCATTGTACGTTCAGGGGTTATAATTGCAAAGAATGGACAGCTTCCACCAGCCAATGTCTGAGTGGACGGACCACCAGCCAATGTCTGAGTGGACGGAAGGAAGTCAGATCTGGTCGATCCTTTTAGGGAGGAAGGATGCTCCTTACAGTGTTAATCGTCTTCTCTCTTTCAGTTTCCCCAAGGGCCTTATCACAATGTTACACCAAGATTAATCTCATCAGGCTGGGAATGTCTGCCATGTTTGTGGTGCTTATGGTAGTCTTCCTGGCAGAAGCCTGGTACAGCCAAAGAGTGTCACCAAGCGGACCCAGGTAAAAAGAACTGAGGTTTTTCCCTATTTCATGACCGTTGGGTAGTTATGAGTTGTGCGACCTTAAATTAATGGAGCTATAACAGAGAAATAAAAATGGCCAGGTGTCGCGGTGAATGACATTAATCCCAGCATTCAGGGTCAGAGACAAGTGGATCTCTGAGTTCCAGATCAGCCTGGCCTACATAGAGAGTTACAGACTAGTCAAGGCTACATTGGGAGACCTTGTCATCAAAACCAAAAACAAATAACACATAATAAAAACAGTAGAAAAAAAAACATATGATTTTATATATAGTTTTTGTTGATTACATATTAATCAATTTGGGAAAAAGAACAAAATAATTAATTTCATATTAAGCAGTTGCACTAATAATTACATGCTTAGTACAAAGGCGCTAATGAACTTACTTATGAAAAAGTTTACCTTTTTATAGAAAATTTCCATTATCTATTGAGGTTGCCACATTGTAGGGAACTATCTGAACATCAGGGATTACTGTAGAGAATTCTCATAATCTTCCACAGTGGCACTGATGTCATTTTATGTGCAGTAGATTTTTTTTTTTACCATGTTGCATTGTCTGGTTTATTTAGACATAAGCACATTTAACATATCTAGATTAGTAAGCAGTACAATGTCTATTCCCATTAAATGTCTGCCGAGGCCTCAAATTTGTGAAAAAGAAGGTTCCCCATGGGATGGAGAGATGGTTCAGTGGTTAGGGAGTCCTGCTTTGCTCTCCGAGAAGAGATGAGTTTAGTTCCCAGAGTCAACAAAGGCTAGTTCACAACCAGTGTGACATCAGCCCCAAGGGGCCGAATGCCCTCTTTCTGCCTCTGCAGTCCCCACCCAACATGCACGTACCTGCTCCACTCACACACATTTTTTAGAACATGAAACCTATCTTATTTAAAAGCACCTTCTACTGGCTGGAAAGATGGCTCAGTGGTTAAGAGCACTGGCTGCTCTTCCCAAGGTCCTGAGTTCAGTTCTCAGCAACAACATGGTGGCTCACAAACATCTGTAATGAGGTATGATGCCCTCTTCTGGCTTGCAAAAACACATGCAGGCAGAATACTGTATATATAATAAATAAAGTGTTTTTTGTTTTTTTTTTTAAAGCACCTTCTACCTACTGCAGCTTTCAGTCACCTCAAGTTTGGAGTGATGGGAAATGGGGAAGGGGACACCCAGAGTAGAACCCAGGTTTTCAGACCTTGGAGCAGTTGACTTGACTTAGTAGCTAAAGGCACTTGTTGCTGAGCCTGACAACTTGAGTTTGATCCTTAGAATCCACATGGTAGAAGGAGAGAGCCAAGTCCCACAAGTTATCCCCTAACCTCCCCACACCTAATGTGGCACCCCCATGTGGCCACACACATACACACACACGCACATGAAACAAATAAAATATAACAAGAGTTAATGTTTCTCAACTAAATTCACGTCTAATTTTCTTTCTCCACAGTCCCTGAAGGACCACAGGGCCACTATGAATCCTTGATCAAGGTGGACAAGCAGCTCTTCAGGTTTCTACGAAGCCTGCACTGACAAGTCTTTGAGAGCTATCCAGGGATGGGATGGCAGCTCTGTCTCTTCATCCCTTCCACGGCACAGAGGACAGAACTTGGCACAGGAGCACATGGGATACTTTGCTGATTTACAATTGCTACACTGAAACTACAATTCTAGTTCTCCCTATGGATAGGGCATGCTGCCTAGAACACAAACCAAAGCCATGTACTATGAATCTGTTTCTGTGTACAAGATTATGTTAGTACATGATCTATAAGGTTTTATTTTTCATTTCTTTAGATGTGTTTTGTTCACCTTCTCAGGTATCCTTGGCTCTGTGTATGTAGTATGCAAATTATGTATACTTTATGGAATATGCATTACATGTATCTTATATACAATAAATTTTAATGCTTCTGATAAGTTATTGGTTGTTTTGTGTATGTGCACATGTGTGTGCTTATGCATGCATGTGTGCATGTGCAGCCCGGTATTATGTGTCTTTCCTTTATCGCTACATCATGTTTTAAAAGATTTATTTTTATTTATTTATTGTGTGGCATATGTGCAATGCCCACTGTGACCATAAGAGAGTATCAGATCCCCTGGAGTTAGAATCACAGGCAGCTGTGAGCTGTCTAATAATGGGTCCTGGAAATTGAACCTGGGTCTTCTGGAAAAGCAATAAGTACTCTCGCCCACTAAG
>NW_004949206.1:222414-223313 GCF_000317375.1 Microtus ochrogaster
TACCCCTTTCTCCACAACCTCTCCAGCAAAGGCTATCATTGGTGTTTTTTATTTTAGCCATTCTGACAGGTGTAAGATGGTATCTTAAAGTTGTCAATCAGAGGGCTTTAAACTGGAAGGCTGTCAGTCCTGCCTAGCAGAAAGCCATATGTAGGGACTGGAGAGATGGTTTATTTCTTTGAGCAATGTTGCTCTTTCATAGGACTTAGGTTTAGTTTCCAGTATACAAATGCTGGCTCAGAACCATCTATAACTTCAGTTCCAAGAGATCTAACAACATCTCTGATATCCACAGGTACCAGGCATACACATGATGTACAGACATACATGTAGGCACTCCCTGTGCATGCCAGACATTATAAGTAGCTTGATCTTGTGCAGGTTGCCATAGGTGCTGTGAGTCTGTGTATCCATGGAACAGCCCAGAAGGCAGCACTTGACAGGTCTCCTTCCATCCACAGGCACTGCATTTACATCTTCTCTGCCCCTCCTCCTTGATGTTGCCTGTGTCCCATCTTGATCTCCAGCTCTGGTACTGTCATGCATCTACAAGCCTCACAGTCAAATACTCCTGGACATGATACTGCAACTTGCTTACCTTCAGGATGAAGAACCCCAGGCCTCAAGCTGAAGAAACCCATGGAGTGAATTATGTATGCTCAATGGGACACCAGAGCTATGAGTGAGAACACTTTCATCACACCAACCAGTCTCACGACACATACGTCTGCTCAGTTCTGAAGTAGAAGAAGAGCTGGAACCTGAAGGAAGGCATCAGATAATGGAACAGAGATGGCACAGAAGCCACACTGTGGTTCCCTTTCTTGAAGGGAAGATGCCTTTCCTTCTTGTAAAAAAATATGTGTGTTGTATAGGATTAGTCTTTTTTTTTAAAAAAA
>NW_004949206.1:223423-227851 GCF_000317375.1 Microtus ochrogaster
AGCCACCATGTGGTTGCTGGGAATTGAACTCAGAACCTTTGGAAGAGCAGGCAATGCTCTTAACCACTGAGCCATCTCTCCAGCCCCCAGGATTAGTCTTTGAGCTGAACAGTCGTTATCTTTATGAGTTCAAAAAAAAAAATCACATCTGGGCTTGGTGACTGTTGACTTCCACCATAGAAGGGGAAGTCGGAGGGTCATGGCACTCTCGATTGATCATGCATCCACTCCTAAAACTAGTTTTTATACAGTTCTGTCTTAATTGCGTGTGGCTTAAGTGGGGCCTAGAAGTATATAGGTTATGAGACATTATTGAGGAGCCCAATCTATGCAGCTATCAGGGAGTCATCACCATGCCGGGTGAAAACCTCACAGTGTGGCTGCTTTAAAGTCACCCATGCTCCTGTCCGTACCTCCTCACCCATTGCTCTGTAAACTTAACAAACACATTGGCTCCCCATGATCAGTGGTTCTCAACCTTCCTAATTCTGAGACCCTTTAATACAGTTTTTCATGTCGTGGTTACTCCCAACCACAAAGTTATTTTTGTTTCTACTTCACACCTGTAATTTCACTACTGTTGCGGCTGTTATTTAATATCTGATATGTAAGATATCTGACATGTGACCCACTAACGGTGTCTGGAACTTCACACTGAGAACCACTGCCTTAGCGTGAACTGTGACGGAACAGTACTTCAGTGAGTCGTCAAGTGCTGAAGAGGAGCGGTACATATTGTTTACAATTCCCAGAGGAGGAATTTTAGCGACAATCCGTATGTGTATGTGACTGTGTGTAGGTACGTGCACATGAGTGTGGCTGTGCACAGCTGCTAGAAAACGGTAGCACATCCCCTAGACCTGGAGTTAAAGATTTTAAGCCACTCTAGGTATGTGCTAGGAACTGAACTCAGCTCCTTTCTGAGAGCCTTGGGTGCCCTTAATGGCTAAGTAAAAGTTATGGGATTAATATCATGCTCATATTATGCTGGGAAGTAAACCTAGGGCATTGTGCTTTCTAGGCAAGCACTCTACAGTCACACCCTAAATTTTTTTAATTAGTGGTATCATTTACAAAGTACAACACACAAATCTTAGGGTACACTTTAGGAACCTCGTAGCCCTCTAGCTAGCTTGCTAAGTTTGTCACTTGGCCTTTTGTTTCTGTAATAAAAGCTCAAGATAAATCAACTTATAATTAGAAAAGTTTTGTTTCCACTCATGGTTTTTGAGATTTCAGTCTGATTGGTTAGTATCACTCTTTGGGGTCTCTGTTGGGACAGCTTATCACTTCAGAAATAGACTGTAAAGAAATGTTACTTTCCTTGTGGGTGGGAGGAAACAGAGGAGCTAGGCTATTCTTCTTCAAGAACACACTTTCAGAGATTCAAGATTTTCAAGTGACCGTACGTTTTAATGCTCCTGACCTCTTCAGCAGAAAATGTCCAAACTGTGACACTGTGTGACTTCTATGTGTCTATCTGTCCAGCCAGCCAGCAGTCAGCCATCCACTCTATCTATCATCTAGCTAGCTAGCTAACACCTATCTATTACATCCAGATATCTATATATCTCTCATCTCTCATGCCTATTATCTAGTTGGGAGTTCTCTTTCTCCCAACTTGGTGAACAAATTGTATAGGTAAAAACTAAACGATTTTCAGTACTTCTAAAAGTTGCCTTGTCACTCTCTCCGCTCAGTTTCTACTTCCTCTGAGATAATTCATTCTGGATTTTTCCATGACGGCATTGTTCCTGTTGTTGACCTTTGTACAGCCAGAGTCGTACCACATACATTCTTTATGTTCAGATCCTTTCTACTCCATGTTACTTCAGAGACTTCATGATCATACATATATGTTGTTCTTTTTGAATCCTGAGATCATTCTATTATACAGTTATATCATGATTTGTTTATCATTCTCTTGGGCTCCTTCAAGTTTAATCTTTTTTTGGATAATACTACCAAGATCATTCCTTTTCTGGATTGTTTTGGGGATGGGAATTGAGATGAGACTTAGTGCCTCATGCATTCCAGACAAGCACTATACTCCTGACCCATAGCCCGAATCTTGTCATGAGCATCTTCATGTGCTCAGAGGCTTCCTTGATTGAAAAACTTTCCCCAGCACCCAGGAGATGGAAACAGGGGGATAAAATGTTCAAGGTCATCTTCACCAACACGGTAAGGTTGGGGCAGGCCTGGACTGCTTATTGAGACCCAATCTCAAAACAACAACAAAAATTAAGCTAAACAAAATTCTTACACAAAAACCAAAATCAAATAAAAATATAATCTTTATGACTAATACTCATGTACTCGAGCTGGAAAAACATTCTGGGCCTGTGGCTGTGACTCGGTTGGTAGGGTCTTGTCTAGCAAACACAAAGACTTGGGTTCAATTTCCAGCACCACCTAAGCCATATGTACACATAATCCCAGGGTTCAGGAGGTAGAAGTAGAAGGATCTGAAGTTCAAAATCACCTGTGGTTACATGGTGATTTAAGGCTTGTGGGCTATACCAGATCATGTCTAAAATATAAAGCAAAATAAAATATATATAGGGGGCTGGAGAGATGGTTCAGAGATTAAGAGCATTGGCTGTTCTTCCAGAGGTCCTGAGTTCAATTCCCAGCAACCACATGGTGGTTTACAACCATCTGTAATTAGATCTAGTGCCCTCTTCTAGTTTGCAAACATATGTGCAGGCAGAACATTGTATACATAATAAATAAATAAATCTTTAAAAAAATAAAATATAAAATATATAAAAAAGAATCTGTCTGTGTTCTGTGAATCTTCTTAAGTAACGAGAGGCTTAGTCACCTCTATTATGAAAGGTGTATTGGTCAATAGTGACTACCATATCTGCTTCTAAATTTACATACATCTCAGCACTGACATGCTTACACCATCTCAGCAGGAACCTGGAAGCTCAGTGTTAGGCATTTTGGAAGTTACAGAAGTAAGACCTGAAAGTTAACTGAGCCAGATAAGTGCATCAAGTCTCTGAAGAGTTTATAGGAACATGTTGCAATAGATGCCATCTACGCATTTCCTGAAAGTGGATGTGGGAGGAAGGAACTGACCAGCGGACTCAAAACCAGTCCTGCCTACTCACTGAGGTTGGAGATACTGCACTACCCTGGACCTATTCTTCTACTGATAGTAGACCTTTGGAGCAGCTGCTGAGCCACCATGATCCCTAGGCTTCTTTCCCTTCTCTGCCTCCGTAAGTTGTTCTGGGTTGTCCACTCCATCTCCAGGAAATCATAAAAGTGGTGAGATGCTTTTGATGGGGATTGAAGCTAGATCTCATACCAGATCAGTGTCTTGAGTGTGTAGAATGAACCACGAATCTCATTGTACATGTTAGGACAAAACCAATGCTCAAATGTAGTAGAAGTAGATGGGGGAATTAGGGGCTGGGGATGTAGCTGTGTTGGTAGGGTGCTTGCTCACCTAGTGAGTGTGAAGCCCTGGGTTCCAGCCTCAGTACTATAGACTAATTGTGACACAAATCTGTCATCCCAGTACATGGAAGGTGGAGAGAGGCAGATCTTATGTTGAAGGACATTTTCAGCTAAGTAGGGACTTCAAGGCCAACCTGGACTGCTTGAGACCACACACACACACACACACACACACACACACACTAGACAGAACATAGAAAGAATGGGAAGGAATCAAAACTGACAAGTTCTATCTGCTGTTGATAGCCAAGGCTGAGTCAGTAGCAACTATTTCTTTTCTGTGATGCCAGCTTGTTATGACTGAGACACATCAGGGACCTTCTTGTTTATTATATTTAAATTATTTTGAGTTAGACTTTTGCTATGCAACCCTGTATGACCTGAAACTCAGTACCTAGACTAGACTGGCCTTAAACGCACAGAGACCCTTCTCTCTACACTCTCAGATGGTGTGGTTACAGGTTGTACAACCTTGCTTAGGTCTTTTTGATGTAATAATAACTACAATAGGTGATAAACAGTACTAAATAACTTCTAGTCAGGTTGCCTTGGCACACACCTGTAATCCCAGCTCTGTAGAAGTGGAGGCAGGAGCGTCAAAAATTCAAAGCCATCCACTTACATAGTGAAATTGAGTCTGTCTGGGTTATATAAGACACTATGTAAAAATAATAACAAACAGATATGGTGGGACATCTTTAATCCCAGTACTGAGAGCAGGAGACAGCTGGGTGTCTGTCTGATCTATAGAGTAAGGTCCAGGATACACAGAGAAATCCTGTCTCTAAGCACCAAAAAGAAAATAAACAAGCATGAGCACAGGTCCCACAACTTCTTCCATTGACCTCAGAGTGTCTTTCCCTAATTCATGATATTTTCCTTTATCCTTTAATTTATTGAGTGTGTGCATGTGCCTGTGCATATGTACGTGTGCATGCACACATGTGCACATAT
>NW_004949206.1:228501-236581 GCF_000317375.1 Microtus ochrogaster
ATGTGGTTGCTGGGAATTGAACTCAGGACCTTTGGAAGAGCAGGCAATGCTCTTAACCTCTGAGCCATCTCTCCAGCCCAACAGTGATCTTTTTCACATGGGTATTGGGCATTAAACTTGCTTATATGGAGAGATTTACTGACTGAACCATCTCCTGAACCTCCCTCCACAGGGTCTTTTTTTTCTCTGTTTTGAAATAGGATCTCTCTACGCAATCCTGGCTGTCCTTGAACTTACTATGTAGACCAAGCTGGACTCAAACTCACTGAGGTCCTCCTGCTTCTGACTCCTGAGTGTTGTAATTAAAGGCATGCACCACCATGCCCAGCTTCCTCCTCGGGTCCTTGATACCATTAGGAGTAGGCTAACTTCTTATCTCCCCAGTGTCCTAAAGGTTGGTGCCCTTTCCCTGGAGGAGAGGTGATGACCCAATGTGACCCATGTCCCAGTAGGATGGTGACTGTCTGAAGCTTGGGGATACGAATGAGAATTGGAAGGGTTTGTGGAAGCTTGTCGAACTAAGATGGAACCCTTGGAGTGAGATCAACAAAGTGATAATGACCAAACTCAGATACAAGCTGAAGCTACAGCACGGATGAGGGATCATGTAACTCCTCAAAGGGAGACACCAGTGAGTGATAAGATGCCAGTGCTCTCAGAGTGCCCCTCTGGACCAGGGAGGGTGACTAGGTGACTCCAGGCAGGAACTTGTGCCTCATGTTTAATTCTTTTTTAGGGCTGTGTGTTGGGCAAACAGACATTCCTGACAATGGTAAGTGGGTCTTCAGGCAAACTCTCCTTGATTCTTCTCCCCAAATACCCTGTTTTTCCTCCCCCTTTTCAATCTTGTGTGTGTGTCCATGTGCTTACGCAAGTACACGTGTGTGTGTGTGTGTGTGTGTGTGTGTGTGTGTGCATTCATGTAGAAGTCAGAGGTCAACAGCTGTAGTGTTTTCCGCTTCCTGGGGGACCAGCCGCAGCAGTACAGGGCTCAAAAGAAATCCATGGAGTCTGAGTACCATGACATTTTTATCTGAGAGGTAAGGGAAAACACACACACACACACACACACACACACACACACACACTCCTGATGATTTCCTTTTTATTCTATCACTGTATTCCCTTCTCTACAGTTTATGTAAGTCAACAAAGTCTTTCGGCCAATATAGGAATTACAGTGTGGTTACATTTTATTTTCTAAGTGAATGATTATAACGAATAATGGTAAAAACAAGTTTTTCATCTCTTTTGTGATAAAAAAAATAGCATCCCAAGGACTCACATACATTTATAAGTAACCTGTTACAGATTAACAGTGTGAGCAAGCAGGGGATGTTTTCTCGCCATCTTTAACTGGCAGGCTGTGTATTGTGGTTACAAAGAGAGAATCAATCACTTCATTATTTATCTTGAAAGGCAATCCTATAAAGAATCACAGACCTACACTGTTATCCATGAAAAACCATCAGCCAGCTCTACTCTAAGTCCTTAGGTTGCGTACCTATTCATTAATAGTTTCCTATGTCAGGAGACTGAGGGCGAACGTGGGTACAAGAAATTAATCATCACCTGTGACCATCAGTCAGTCCTAGCAAAGAAAATATGTCAGCGAGTAACAACTGGGCTGCTCTGTAGTTTTGACCCTAACCTAATGAATCTGTAACTCAGCTCTGTGCCCTCGGGAACTTTAGTTTGTTTTTTAGGGTTTTCCAGCACATCTGACTTAACCTGAGCTTATTTTAAGGCTTTGTTTCAGCTATGATGCACACTGAAAACTGTGAGTGCATCTTTCAACATCAAGATAAAAAGAATTCGATCCAGCCGGGCCATTGGAACGCTATTGTTTTCCTTAGTCATTAGCCTGAACTATGAGCTATGCAGCTCTTTAGGTAAAACTCATAGGCCCTAGCCGTATAACACGTTCCTGTTTTTATTTTTAATCACCAAAACTTTATTTATTCTAACATTATCATTATCAACTAGACACAAAATTTTTATTAACACAAAATCATCTCCATAATAATCCACAGCTAAAAACGCCCAGCAGAACAGGATGTTTCCATGAGATAAACGTGCTACACTACAGGCAGTGGGACCTCTCCACAGCCACTGACACCATGCTAGACACCAGAGAAAGATGACAGTGGCAAACCCTTAAAGGCACAGCAGAGGAAAAAGACATTCTGGAGACTGTTCTTATGGCCTTGTCTATCTGAGATTTACCCATCAGGGATTTGCCTTCTCGTGGACTGACACCTCAAACTTCAGTTACCACCTGCTGTACTTCTGACATGGTCACAAGCAAGTGTATTTTCCCAAGAGTCCTCATCCTTTTTATTTTATTTCATTTTATTATGTGGCATGCTGTAAATCTTTCTCTTTTTCTTTGAGGCAAGTTCTTTCATTGGGCCTGGGGCATGCCAATTAGGGTAGACTAGCTGGCCAGACAGCCCTAGGGGCACATCTGTCTCCATGTCCCCAGCAATGGGACTGCAAGTATACACTACCGAAACCTGATTTCTATGTAGAGGCCAGGATCCAACTTAGGTACTCATGCTTGGATCACAAGTACTTTACTAATCGAACTACCTCCGCAGTACTTTCTTGTAGACAGAAGTTTCTGTCCCGCCTATTTCCACAGCTATTCAGTCCCAAACAAACACACACAGGCTTACATTAATTATAAACTGTCTGGCCTATTAGTTCAGGCATATTATTAACTAGCTCTTACAATTTAAATTATTGTATATTTTTAGCCTCACTTTTATCAGTGAGGCATTCTCATCTTGCTTCCTCTGTATCTGGTGGTGACTGCATCTCTGCCTTCCTCTTCCCAGAATTCTCCTCATCTGGTTGCCCCGCCTATACTTCCTGCCTGCCTGACTATAGGCCAATCAGCGTTTTATTAAACCAATGTGAATGACAAACCTTTACAGTGTACAAGAGCTGTTTCCCACAGTACTCTCTTCTTCGCTACAAAAAAGAGGAGGGAGGAGCTCTGTGAGCAGGTAAGTATGTCTGATGCAACCCTGGGCTCTGTTTGCTTCCAGGGCCGCCTCCCAAGCCCAGCCTCAGCGCTTGGCCCAGTTCAGTGCTTCCCACCAAGAGCAGTGTGACAATGCAATGTAGGAGCCCCACCCCAAGTGAATTCTTCATCCTCAAAAAGGAAGGGCTTGTTTTTGATTCTAAGAAGCCAAATGATTCGACAGAGATGACTGAGTTTCATATCCCTGAGCTACAACAGAATGATGGAGGACACTATACCTGTGAATCCTATAGCAAATGGCCCAATGGCGTATCATCACAGCCCAGTGATGCCCTTCTCCTGTTGGTCACAGGTGAGGAGGGCTTGTCTCAGGGAGATATATGGTATCTTCAGAGAGAGGTGGAGTGAGGGACTGGAAGAAGGGAGGAAGAAGAGGGGCTGGATCTCCAGAACAAGGGATAAAGGAGCAGGAATGTGGTTCCACCTAGGCTTTGTGAGAGAGGAAAATCTCTGTCCTGGAGCCACACAGTGCACAGTGAGGGGATGAGGCTCATGAGCTTCCTGCCACAGGAAAAAAATTTTAAAAACAAAAAACAAACAAACAAGCAAACAAAAACCTTACCAGGCTGTGGTGCACACATTTTTTATCCCAGCACTAGAGAGGCAGAGGCAGGTGGATCTCTGTGAGTTTGAAGCCAGCCTGGTCTACAGAGCAAGTTCCAGAACACAGAGAAACCCTGTCTCAAAAAAAACAAAAAAAAAAACAACAAAAAAAAAAAACAAAAGGAATAACACCACCAACAACAAAAAACAAGAATGTGCATGAGGCCAACAGTTTCTTCCCTTGCGCTCAGAGCCTCTTTCTTGTCCAGGGTACTTGTCTAAACCTTCCCTCCAAGCTTACCACTGGGGCACAGTGGCTGAGGGAAGCAAGGTGACATTGCAGTGCCAGAAGGAAGGCAGTGTGCTCGGACCCATAAGCTTTGCCTTGCTAAAGGAGGGACGCTCATCTCCTGTGCAGATCAGGAGCTCAGTGGGAACCGTGCTAGACTTCTCTCTTCAGAATGTGACAGCCAGAGATTCGGGGAAATACCGCTGTGTGTACTACCAGCCTAGGGCTCGCTATCGGGCCTCAGCCCCCAGCAATCCCCTTGAGATCTCCGTGACAGGTAAGGTTTGCTATTATTTTCTGAACACTTGTGTCTGTCTGTGTGATGTGGGAGGGAGTAGTTAGCATACATGTTTTATTTATTTATTTATTTATTTAAGGATTTGCTTCAAGGTATATTTTCTTCACCTAGGTTCTATTTACATCTCTTTTTATATTACCTCTTTAGAAATACAAAGAGATTCAATACGCACATTTTCTCAAAGCTGAAGCATATCCTTTCTCCCTTAAGTCCTATTGCAAAGTAACACCATGTTGTAGTCTATAAAGCAGGCAACTTTATAATGCAATGCGAATTACAATTTGGATGATAAAAGTTATTACACATGAGTGAGTTTGTATCTCCAAATCAATGAAACAAATTATGTTCCCTGTTTTGTAGCATATGGTATCCTCATAATTGCCTAGCATACATGTTTTATTTAGTTATGCAAATATTTATATTATTGTTGATTGTTATTATTATTGTGTTGAGACAGAGTCTTACTATATAGCCCAGCTGGCCTTGTAACTCACTATGTAGACCAGGCTAGCCTCAAATTAACAGAGATCTGCCTGCCTTTGTCTCTGAATACTAAGACTAAAGGGATGCACTGCTACTCTGCTGGCTTCTTGTTATTTTAACTAGTCTTTTGGATCACTATAAAATTAATCTTAATGGGGTATAGAATCACTAAAAAAATAAATCTCTGGGGGCTGGAGAGATGGCTCAGAGGTTAAGAGCACTGCCTGCTCTTCCAAAGGTCCTGAGTTCAATTCCCAGCAACCACATGGTGGCTCACAACCATCTGTAATGAGGTCTGGTGCCCTCTTCTGGCCTGCAGGCATACACACAGACAGAATGTTGTGTACATAATAAATAAATAAATATTTAAAAAAAAATCTCTGGGCTTGTCCATGAAGGATTGTTTAGACAAGGTTAACTAAGGTAGTAAGACTCATCCAAAATGCAGTTGGTGCCATCAATGGACTTCGATCTCAGACTAAATAAAAAGGCTACAGTGAACTGAGCCCCAATATCTCTCTCTCTCTCTCTCTCTCTCTCTCTCTCTCTCTCTCTCTCTCTCTCTCTCTCTCTCTCCTGACTGTGGATGCTCTTGCTGTCATGCCTTCCCCATGATGATCCACAGCAACCTCACAAGGTGAATCAGAACAAACCCTTCCTTTGGTTGCTTTATTTGGGTATTTGATCACTGTTAACAGTTAGCACACAAAATAATGAGTTTAATCAGGTGTCTGTACACAAGTAGCAAGGACATTTATTCTTACTCCCTCACACCTTCCCTTGCCATGCCTTGTCCCCTGCCTGCCCCCAAACTGTGCTCTTCTCTTCTCCTGGTTAGTTTTAATGTCTGCTTTGTTGTTCAATGCATTCTATTATCTGTTCTTTATTCTCCCCTAATTCTCGTCCCCACTTCTCATAATCCCCTGTGTAGTTTAGAGCCCCCATACATGAATACACACATTCATATAATTTTTAACGTATTTTTTACATTTGAAAGAAAACATATGCTTCTCTTTCTGAATCTGGTTTATTTAACATAATGATCTCCAGTAGATGCCATGACTTTGTTTTTCTTCATGGCTGTATAAAATTCTGTTAAGTACACATATCACATTTGCTCCCTTCTTCTTCTGATGAATGCCTAGGCTGGCTCAGTTTCCTTGCTGTTATGAATAAGGTAGCAGTAAATATGAAGGACAGGCATCTCTGTGATATGTTGACTTAGAGTCCTCTAGGTATGTACCAAGGAGTGATACAGCTGGATTGTATGATAGTCTTCTTTGCAAATTTTTGGAGAAACTTCCATACTGATTTCTATGGAGGTTGCACAGGTTTACATACTTCCAGCAATGTTGAGGCTGCCTCTCTCCCAATGTCAGCACCACCTTTTGTTGTTACTTGTTCAGCCATTTGGATTGTGATAAGATAGAATCTCATGGCAGCTTCAATTAGCATTTGCCTGATGCTAAGACTATTGAACATCTTTGTAAACTGTTTAAAAGTCATTTGTGCTTCTGGCTCCGAGAACTGTCTATTCAGTTCCTTCACTCATACATTATTTGGATGACTTTTATTGCTTAACTTTCAGAGTTCTTTATATATTCTGTGTAATTATCCTCTGTCTGATGCACAAGATTTTTCTCCATTCTTCAGGATGTCTATTTTTTATTTATTTCTCAATTCAAAATTTTACACTTCCTCCCCTCCTCCCAATCCCCTCCTGCTCCCCCACTTGCCCTCCTCCCTACCCCTGCCCTGTGAGAAGTCCAAGGCCCTCCCTTCTCCATCCAGGCCTAGGAAGGTGTGCATCCAAAAAGACTAGGGTCCCAAAAAGCCAGCACATGCAGTAGAAACAGGTCCCAGTGCTATTATTGATGGCTTCTCAGTCAGCCCCCACTGTAGAGTGTTTCCTTTGTCATACAGAAGTCTTTTAATTTCATGCAGTCCCCTTTGTTAGCTCTCTGGATTGTTTCCCATGCTATCAAAGTGTTATTTCGGCAAGTCCTTGTCTATGTCTCTATCTCCGGTGCTTTCCCTCTAGCACTGTCGAAGGTTCTGGTCTAAGGTCTTTGGTCTATTTAGAATTGACTTTTGTGCAGGGTGAGAGATGTGCATCTACTTTCATTCTTCAACAACTAGACATCAGTATTCTCGCATTATTTGTTAAAGAGGATATATTCTGCAATTTGTTTTTATTGTTTTTGAGACAAGGACTTGCTCACTTTGTAGCCCAGGCTGCCATGAAACCCATGGAGATCTGCCTATCCCAGAGCGCTGGAATTAAGAGTGTGCACCACCATGCCTGGCTTCAGTGTATGTTTTTTTACTACATCGTCAGAATTAGGTGAATCTTCAAGGCCAGTCTGGTCGACAAGAGCTAGTTCCAGGACAGGAATCAAAAGCTACGGAGAAACCCTGTCTCAAAAAATAAAAAAAAAAAAAAAAAAAAAAAGAATTAGGTGAATCACACCACATGAGCTGATTCCTGATCATGCATTCTATTTGACTGGTCTGGTTTTGCACTAGTGCCATTCTGCTTTTGTGGGTTTGCTGTTGTTCCTATCACTCAGATAGATAGATAGATTAGATAGATAGATAGATAGATAGATAGATAGATAGATAGATAGATAGATGATAGATAGAGTATCATGATGCTCTCAACATGGCTTTTCTGCTAAAAAATATTTTTGCTATTTGATGTCTTATGTGCTTCCATATGTATTTCAGCATTGCTTCTTCTAGTACGGTAAGAATATTGTTGAGATTTTGATAAAGATTACATCTGTGGATTGCTTTTGGTAATATAGTCCTTTTACAATATTAATTCTGAAAATCCATGAGCATAGGAGGTCATTCCATGTTCTAGCATCTTCTTCAGTTTCTTCAGTGAGTTGACATTTCACTGTAAATATATTTGACCTCCTACACTTATTCCTGTAGATATAGTCAAACATTTATAAGTGGGTTTTCTCCCTGATGTAGTTCCATTACTGTTTGAAGTTTTCAATACTATCCAAAGTTTTCTGTCATGGTGTTGCTCCCTTAAAAGCTACACACCTTGTTTGTAAATCCTCCTTTTGCCTTTGCGATCTCCAACAGAGAGTGATCACTGCTAGGTGTGAAGGTCTGTGTAGTCGGTAAGGATAGGTGAAGAGTGACACTTATATGGTGGTGAAGTTGCCTGCCTCTCCCTGTGGGTCTTGCCTGCAGGTGAGCTTGCTACTGGTGTGTTTCGTTATGAAGTTGCACTCTTCGGGATGAACTGATTCGTGTGTGGTATCTTTAAAAACAGATCAATGCCCAGCATCACATCAGCTCCTCCTCCTCGTTCTCTTTATCCTCCTCACCTTCTCCTTCTCCTTCTCCTTCTCCTTCTCCTTCTCCTTCTCCTTCTCCTTCTCCTTCTCCTTCTCCTTCT
>NW_004949206.1:236723-247970 GCF_000317375.1 Microtus ochrogaster
CCCTATCAGTCTCTTTGCCTTTTTCCCTGTGCGAGACAGGGTTACTTGCAAGTTCCCTGCTGCAGATACCAGGCTAGCTGGCCCTCAGACTTCTGTAGGTTCTCCTGCTATCTCACTACAGTATATGGGTTTTGATATGCACGACTGTATCCAGCTTTGTGTGGGTTCTGGGGTTCAGGCACTTTACCCACTTAGCCATTTCCCTCACTCCTTACCATTCAATAGCTCCTCTTAAATGAAGGGGAGATAAACAGTGAAACAGCCTTTCCTCTGCTAGGTTCAAATTTTCTGAAACTCACTGCCTATATGGCATTTTGTGGTCCAAGGAGGCTTGCTGGCCTGCCACTGATTTCTGTGTTCTGTAGATCTATGTGTCTCTCCTTTGATCTATGCATTGTATCAACAATTAACCCCTAATACATTTAAGGAAAATAGAGAAATGGAAGAAAGCAGAGGTAGAAATAAGATAAAGCCAAAAAAGGAAAAGAGCTAATGTAACTGGAGGTTGCTGTCCTGCCCACCATATCCTTAAGAACCACTCTGAGGCTTAATATTAATTATAATTGTTTGACCTATTAGCTCAGGCTTATTATTAACTAGCTCTTACAACTTAAATTAGCCCCTTTTCATTATTCTGCGTTTTATCATGAGACTCATCGCTTATTACCTCACATCTTGCTTCCCCACCAGCTGCTAACATCTCCTCTGAGTCCGCCTTCTTTCTCCCACTATCTCTGTTTGTATTTCCTGTCTAGCTATATTCTGCTCTGCCACAAGCCAAAGCAGCTTCTTTATTAACTGGTGGCAATAAAACATATTCACAGCATAGAGAGGAGCATCCCCACATTAAGCTAAGGCAGAGTAAACACAAGGAAAAGAAAGTAAAGGAATACCCATTTCAAGTTAAATTTTAAAACCCATTTAGAGTTAAGTCTTTGGAGAACAGAGATCTTTATGCAAGTGGACATAGGGGAGTCAGATTCGTTCAATCTGTCTGTGAAGGCGGGATGCCCTCTGTGGCCAGTCACGATCATCTTCTCCCTTTCAGAGTCTCCAGATACCATGACAGAAGGCTACACACCCCCAGACTCCTTGACAGAAGGCTATGTCATGGGTAACCTCATTCGACTTGCACTGGCAGCTGTAATTGTGCTAATAATGGGAGGCTTCCTGGTTGAAGCCTGGCATAGCCAGAGGCTGTCTCCAAATAGACCCTGGTAAAATAATTGAACATTCCTTTTTTTAATGGTCTCTTGTGTTATTATGAGGGTTTTCTTCATCCCGGGTTGATAGAGGTATAACTGACAGATACAAGTTGAATTGTATTTACCATGTACAAAGCAATATATTGGCATATTTAATTATAAAAAGTAAGTGTATGTGTGTTTTGTCTGAATGTATGTCTGTGTAGCAGATGTATGTCTGTACCATGTGCATGTCTGATGCCTGAAGAGGCCAGAAGAGGGTATTGAAATCCTTGGAACTGAAGTTCCAAAGCACAAATGGTTGTGAGCCACCATATGGGTGCTGGAAATTGAACCAAGATCAAGCAAGAACACCCAGTACTTTTAACCACTGAGCCATCCTTCCAGCCCCAAAATATTTAATTTTCATGTGTCAGTTATACTCCAGTCACCCTAGGGAAAAAAGTAAGTAATCAGTTACGTACTGAATAAGAAGTTTCACCAGTCATGAAATGGCCTTCACAAAGCAGCTAGCAAATCTGCCCACCAATTCAGACCTACATTTGGGCAACTTTTTAATTGTCCAATTCAACCACATTCCTTATAGTTACTACGCCCTATCCTAAATCAATATAGGTTCATCTAAAAGCCAGGTCCGCCACAGTGGTGTCTCAGGCTTCTCCACACAGGCACACAGGAAAATTCCTTGCACCAAAGGGTAGGGATAATAAGAAGGGGCTACAGAGATGACTCAGATGTTAAGAGCACTTGTTGCTCTTACAGTGGACAGAGTTTTGTTCCAGAGTATCCAGTGTTCTCTTCTGACTCTGAAAGCACTTGGCACACAAATGGTGCACATAGTATACATGCAGACAAAAACTCATACACATAAAATAAAGTGATAAATATCAAACAGTGAAAAAAGTGATCCAGGGGTATAGCTCAGTGGATGGAGCGCTTGCCCGTCCTTTATTCTTTAGAAGTTGTTTTATATTTATGGGCGTTTGCCGGCGTTTTTATCTGTGCATCATTTGCATGAAGTGCCCAAGGAGGTGAGAAGAGGACCATGGATTCCCTGGAGCTGGAGTTAGAGATGTCAGTCATGAAGTCCAGTACTTGGTACTCAGCTCTGCATAAACAGTTTATAGTTTATGGTGTACACCTGTAATCCCAGCATTTGGGAGTCAGGAGTTCAAAGTCATCCTTGGCTACATAGCAAGTTTGAGGACAGCTTGACTATGAGACTCTGTCTCAACACCCTTCCTGCAAATGAAACACTTAGGAAGGACATTTGAACATCTCCAGATGGGAAGGGTGGGAAATGGATGTGGGTGAAAATCTCCCAAATTTAGCGGTTGTCTTCCTTTCAATTAACCTTTGACTTTCTTTACCCACAGGCCCCACAATGCCCCAGAGGAATAATGAATCCTTGGTGAAATTGGACAAAATTATCCCTGTGAATTTCTGTGCAACCGTGATGGAAGCTTTTGTGGGAATCACCCCAGGACAGAATGATGGCTGCCTCATTCTGACTCTTCACATAGAATAGAGGCCATACTTGATTACAGATGTAATGAGTCTTTCTCTGTTCCACCTGCCAGCCCCCAAGTAACCACACAGAGACTTATTAATTATGAAAGCTTGGCCCTTTGCTTAGGCTTGTTCCTAGCTAGTTCTAATAACTAAATTAACCAATATTTTTTAATCTGTGTTCTTTTACTTGGCTCGATTACCTTTACTCTGTACTGCCCATCCTGTTTCCTTCACATCTGACTGAAGACCCCACTTACTCTTTCCCTGAGACCTCTCTGTTCCCAGAAGTCCTGCCTAACCTCTTCCTGCCTAGCTGTTGGCCATTGAGCTCTTTATTAAACCAATCACAGTGACACATCTTCACACAGTGTAAAGGAATACTCCACAGCATACAGTTGTTTACCTGACACATTAGTATTTATATAGAAATAAACACGTGTACGTGTGTGTGTGTGTGTGTATTTTCTTCCTTTCTTTCTTTCTAACACTCTTTTTCCTTTTGGTGTTTCTGAGACAGGATGTTTCTAGTATGTAGCCATAACTGTCCTAGACCAGGCTGGCCTTAAACTCACAGACATCCATCTAATTCTTCTTCCCAATGCTGAGATTAAATGGGATTTGTCACCATACACAGCCCCAGTTTGCATTTTCTTAAGAACATACATGTTGCCATGCCTTTAATCTCAGCACTTGGAAGCAGAGACAGGCAGATCTCTGAGTTCAAGGTTAACCTGATCTACAGAGTGATTCTAGAACATCCAGAGCTATACATAGAAACCCTGTCTCAAAAAACAAAACAACAAGAATATACATGTTAAGTGTCTTCTGTGGCACTGTTGGTTATCTAGAATATATGTTATATATTTACCTCGATATACATCATATTTATTACAGGTTTCTTATATATATGTTTATGTTCTTTTTTAAAGATTTATTAATTGTCATGTATTTTGATGGTTGTAAGCCAGCACGTGAGTGCTGGAAAATGGAACAAGGTCCTTTCTAGCAGTAGTAAGTGCTCCTAATTGTTGAACCATTGCTCTAGTCCCCAAATATATTCTTAGTGAATACTTTATCTGTTCTTTTAAAAATTATCAATGGCAAGTAGTAGTTTGTAGTAAAGCATTGTTATGACTGTTCGGTTCAGGCAGGTAATGAACTTTGCTCATATTCACCCCTCTGTTACTCTTTCTCATCCCCAATGTGCCTTCCTCTGCTCCCCTTCCACATCTTTAATGGTTTGAATGTGAAACATAACCCCATGGGCTCATGTGCCCAGACAACATGGCTGTGTAAGTGGGTCACAGACGGTAGACCTTGAGGTTTATAGTTGTATGATGGTTGGTTTTGATTGTCAACCTGACACAATCTAAATCGCCTGGGACATCTTAATGAGGAACTGTCTACATTAATTGGCCTGTGGTCATGTCTGTGGGGATTTTCTTAATTGGGTTTAATTATGGTGGGAAGACCTGCTCTGACTTTGGATGGCACCACTTCTTGGGTCGCCCATTTTTATTTTTATTTTTCCATTCAAAAATTTCCACTTCCTCCCCTCTTCCCATTCCCCTCTCGCTCCCCCACTCACTCTCCTCCCTCCCCCTCCAGTCTTAAGAGAGGGCAGGATACCCTGCCCTGTGAGAAGTCCAAGGCCCTCCCCCCTCCATCCAGGCTTAGGAAGGTATGCATCCAAATAGACTAGAGTCCCAAAAAGCCAGTACATACAGTAGAAACAAGTCCCAGTGCCATTATCAATGACTTCTCAGTCAGCCCCCATTGTCAGTCACATTCAGAGAGTCCAGTTTGATCACATGCTCATTCAGTCCAAGTCCAGCTGGATTTGGTGAGCTCCCATTAGAACAGGCACACTGTCTCAGTGGGTGGACCAACCCCTCGTGGTCCTGACTTCCTTGCTCATCTTCTCCCTCCTTCTGCTCTTCAACTGGACCTTGGGAGCTCAGTCCAGTCCTCTGATGTGGGTCTCTATTTCCATCCATCGCTGGATGAAGGTTCTATGGTGATATTCGAGATATTCATCAGTGTGGGTCACCCAATTTTCCAAGAGTGAAAGAGCTGGGTATTAACATATATGCATTAATTCATTACTTACTGCTCTTGACCATGGAAGCAATATGACTAGCTGCTTCAAGTTTCTGTTGCCTTAGTGTCCCTTTAATGCTGGACTTTAACCTGGAATTGTGAGTCAAATAAAGCCTATCAAATTGCATTTGGGTTGTTTCATTTCTTTTTTTTTCTTTTTTTATTTTTTAATTTCATTTATTTATTTATGATTTCTGCCTCCTCACCACCGCCTCTCATTTCCCTCCCCCTCCCCCAATCAAGTCCCTCTCCCTCATCAGCTTGAAGAGCAATCAGGGTTCCCTGACCTGTACTCACTCATATTTGGTTTCTAGCCATAAATAAAGGACATTGAGCTTATAATTCGTGATCCTAGAGAAGCTAAATAAGAAGGGTTGTTTCATTTCTGTTTTGAAATTGGGTCTCACCATGTAGCCCTGGCTGTGTTGGAACTTACTATGTAGACTAAATTCACCTTAGACTGTAGATCCACCTGCTTCCACCTAGGGCGTGCTGGGGATAAAGGTGTGCACCACCAGGCCTGGTCTTTGTTGGGATGTTTTATCATATCCTTAAGGGAAATGAAATTTACGACAGCCTGCTTCTTGTTCCACCCCAAGCTCCCTGAGCGATGAGAAAAGCTTCCAACAAATGCTCCCCCTACACAACCTCCACCAAGCCATGGTGGACTGAAACTGTGAACACAAAACAATGTCTCCCTTGAGTTGTTTCTGTCAGGTATTTTCTCACAGCAATAGGGAAGGTAAGGAATATGACATCAGTAGCTGTCCCTCATTCTTGACAGTTTTTCTTCCTTGATCCTATGCATGAAAGAATGAATGTGGCACTGGCTTGGTGGGCCTGGCATATTTTACTTAATGTGACTGGGTTGTTTCTGTGAAAGCACAGGGAGGACTATTGGCTAGGGCAGAGGACTGGAGAAGATGGGAGAGGGCTGAGACAGAGAAGAGGGATGAAGAAGAACAAAAGCCGTGGGGTCAGAGAGATGGCTCAGCAGTTAAGAGCACTGGCTGCTCTTCCAGAGGTCCTGAGTTCAATTCCCAGGAACTACACTGTGGCTCACAACCATCTGTAGTGGGATCTGGTGCCCTCTTCTGGTCTAAAAGCATAGAGCACTCATGTACGTTAAATAAATAAATAAATAAATAAATAAATAAATAAATAAATAAATGATATATATGCATGAAATTGTCTATGAAATGCATCATTTTGTATGTAAACCTAAAATAAATAATATTTTATTTATACTTTTTAATTTTATGTATGTATGTGTGTCTGTGTGTGAGCAGGCGCTCGAGGGCAGATGTGTCTGTTCTCCCTGCAGCTGGAGGTACAGGCAGTTGTGAGCCACCTGACATGGGTGCTCTGGAAGACAGGTATGTTCTCTTAGCTGCTGATCCATCTGCCCAGCCCTGAAAACAAATGATTTTGAAAGGAAGACATGAGATTAAGAGGGAGATTGATGGAGGTGCTGGGGAGACTTGAGAAGGTATAGGCGAGATACACTGTATTCATTCATGAAATTTTCAAAGAAAGAATAACTTCAAAAGGACATAAAATAGTTTGCCTAAAGATATTATAGTTACAAAATAAATAGACTAAATAACCAGAGAAAAATGATAACCAAAGTGTAAAACTAAAAAAAAAAGGGGGGGGCAGTCAGGTAGGATGGTGGGAAGGGTATAAAGATAGGAGGGCCTAGTTTGAAAGGAGGGGGCTGGCAGGAGTAGGAAGGGGATGAATATGAACAGAGGACACTATGTGCAGGCATTAAATTGTCAAAAATGAGCAAATTAAAATGGAAAGCATCTTAGGTAAGATTTCAGTTGAGAAGGGCAGGTCCCAGGGTGGGCAGAGCTGCATGGCACCCAGGCTGACAGAGATGTCATCATCCAAGGCTTCTTGCTTCCTGTTTCTGTTCAGGAAGGAAACTGTGCAAACAGCTATGAAAGCAACCCAAGTGTCAGGGCAAAGCTTCAGCCTGCAGATTCCAGGGACAAAGTGGGGCCAGGAGAGAACTGTGGTCTCCTCCTGCCCTGCCAATCCTTCCTGAGAACTGAAGACCGGACCTTGGCTTAGGGAAAAGGGGAGCTATGGACATAGATTTCATATACCTGCTTTGCCTGGGTGAGTCTCCAGGGCTATGACAAGTGCTTGCTTGGGTCAAGGTGGTGACTATGGGAATGCAGAAATGAGGGTGTCTATGTGTGGGTGTGAGAGACTTGGTATGGGAGGGGGGTCTCAAGGACATCTGTATCAGTGCCACACCTAAAGACACTGATTACTGCAAGAAGTTCAAGCTCCATAAGGGTCTCTGCATCTCCTTTTGGGCACCCAGAACGTTGTCTGGTCATGCCACCAGATTAGAAAGGGGTTGAGGTGCAGGAACTGCCGAATGCAGAGCTGTGGGTAAGATGCAGATTTTTCCAACCATCCCCATCCTGGGGCTGATTTTAACAACATAGGTTTGAACTACCCACAGGTAGATATCTCTGTCCATGAAGAGGAAGATGGGGCTGCTGGCTGGGTTGCATCATACAGCAGCTCCCATTTAAGAGGCCCCTTGTTCCTCCCTGGTGCAAGAGTAGAGTCAAGATGTGTGGGCATGGCAATCAGAAGGCCACATCTGCCCCGTTCCTTCCTATTTTACTGCTCACAGTATTCCCTCCCGGTCAGTGCTTCTTTCTGTGTATGCTCTTTAGAGAGAGTCTCCAGCCACAGACCAGGTTGACCAGCTGCTCTTGGAAATGTCCTGATACAGCCCGAGTTGCTTTATTGGGGCAGCTGTACCTAAGTGCCACCAACTGTTGGTTTAGAACAATGGAAAATAAATTTCTTGATTACGTGAGTTATGGAAATCAAGGTGTAGACAACACTGGTTCCTTTGGAAGGAGAGAAGGGAGATCTTATTCCAGGCCTCTCTCTGTAGCTCCTGGTAGCAGTTGGCAATGTGCTTGGGGCTCCATTCATTGTTGCTATTGTTTGACATTTTTTAAATGTATTTAAAGATGGGGGCCTTAGTCAGGGTTTATATTGCTGTGAAGAGACCCTGTGACCATGGCAACTCTTATAAAGGAAAACATTTAGTTGGGGCTAGCTTACAGGTTCAGAGATTTAGTTCATTATCCTCATGGCAGGAAGCATGGCAGCAAACCATCATGCTGTGGAGGTAACTGAGAGTTCTGCGTCTGAAGTGGCAGGCAGCAGAAAGAGAGAGGAGGTGGGGGGGGGAGGGGGAACTGGGCCTGGCTTGAGCATTTGAAACCTCAAAGCCTATATCCACGGAAATACTTCTTTCAACAAGACCCACTTACTCCAACAAAGCCAAATGTCCTAATTCTTTCAAATAATTCCACTCCCTATGAACCTCTAGGGGCCATTTTCATTCAAACTACCACACAGGGTTTCACTAGGTAGCCAGAGCTGGCCAGGAACCTACAGAGGTCCACCTGCCTCTACCTCCTGAGTACTGGGATAAAAGGCTTGCACCACCATAGAGTGCTCCCTTCTGAACCCCCATTAGGCACAGACCACACTCAAACACCAATTTCTAACACAAAGAGATCTAATATTAAGCAAGACACAGAAACAGGGTGGCTGAATCTTAATCAGACAGAAACAGCAGCAAGCGGCTCTGCATGAGTGAGTTTTAAGGAGAAAAAATGTAGAATTGACAGTCCGTTTTGGGGATAAGGAAATGGCCAAATAAGGGACACAAAAGAAGGGAGAAGAACAGGGGACCTCTCTTGTTTGCCATGTTTGAGCCATTGGCGCCCTTCACTGACTAGAGTTTAATCATTGGATGTCCATGCCACAGTGGAGGAGAATCAACTCCTTCAAGCTGATCTCCACACACATGCCATGGTACCTATACCCTCATGAGCTCTCACGAGCTGATCTCCACACACGTGCCACGGTGCATATGCCCTCATGAGCTCTCACAAGCTGATCTCCACACAATGCCATGGTACCTATGCCCTCATGAGCTCTCACGAGCTGATCTCCACACACGTGTCATGGTACCTATGCCCTCATGAGCTCTCACAAGCTGATCTCCACACACGTGCCATGGTACCTATGCCCTCATGAGCTCTCACAAGAGCCCACACAGAGCATAGACACGCTTAGTAAGTCACTAAATAAAAAACAAAGTCAATACAAATGTTTACACGGGTTTCAGTATAAAGAGCCCTCCACAAGTAGGAGAAAGCCACAGCTGTCGAACAGCAGCAACAGGAGGAACACCACTGATGACAACTGTGGGTCTGGCCCCTGGAGCCATCTGGGCCAAGCTTGATGCTGCCAGGCCATTTTTCCTTTGCTCTGTTGGCATGCTACTGCATGGGTTGAGGGTCTGAAAGCAGGGCCCTGGGCAGCTATGGTTCTACAGCTTTGAAAGCTTGTTCACTGTGGTGGCTTGAAGGAGAATAACCACACAGGCTCATACATTGGAAATACTTGGTCTCTAGTTGGTGAGAATATTTGGGAAGGATTAAGAGACGTGGCCTTGTTGAAGCAGATGAACTGGAGTTACAGACAGGAGCCACCATGTGGGTGCTGGGAATAGAAACCTGGTTCTCTGGAAGGGAAGTCAGTGGTCTTAACATGTGTATCTCTCCACCCCATATATATTTTATATGAATATTTATCCTTTGAAAAATGTATATATACTATATATATACACATATACTATACATTGTAATCATTTATCCCCACTCTCTTCTTTAACTCCCTCCAGGATTTCCAAGAACATCTCCCTCCCAAATCTTCCTTCCTTTTTTCCTTCCTTCTTCCTTTCTTTTTTATTACTTCTTTCCTTCCTTCCTTTTGTTCTTCCTTCTTTCTTCTCTCCCTCCCTCCCTCCCTCCCTCCCTTCCTTCCTTCCTTCCTTCCTTCCTTCCTTCCTTCCTTCCTTCCTTCCTCCCTTCCTTCCTTCCTTCCTTCCCTCATTGATTTCAATTAGTGTTGACCATATGCCTATAGGTATGAGGTCATCCAATGGGACACAGGCGACCTACCTGTGGTTACACCCCTAAAGCAAAGTGGCTCTCCTTCCCTCAACAGCAATTAGCTAAGGGTGGAACCTCAGAGCCCCCACCACTCCATGCTGGAATCCCCTCTCCCCAGCCCCCAAACAGGGTTTCTCTGAGTGGCATTGGCTATCCCAAGAACTCCCTCTGTAGACCAGGCTGATCTCAAACTCAGAGACCCGCCAGTCTCTCTCCCAAGTGCTAGAATTAAAGGTATGCACCGGCTTGATCCTGTGCGGCTGGCTGCTGTGGCTTCATATAAATCTCCATGAGAGAGGGAAAATTACCCAAGGCACATTGATTTTTAAACAGTTACTGAGGTGAAAGTCACAGAACATAAAACCAATGACTTGAAAGTCTACACAGGAGGGACAGTTGGTATATTCACAGTATTGTGCAGCTACCACCTCTATCTAGTTCCAAGACACTGTCACCACCCCCACAGAGACACTATGCTCATTGAGCTCCCCACACCTCCTGCTCCTGGCATCTAATAATGAGCTTTCTGTCTCTCTGGATTTGCATATTCTGGATAAGGTATGGAACAGAACGACACAATGTGTAATTCTTGGTCCCTCACTTTTAGTTAGTATGTTTTTCATTCTGTTCTCCTTCCTCCACCTCCCAAGTGATCCTCCTGCCTCTGTCTCCAAGGGCAAAAACTACAGGAAAGTAAATTAATGCCCACTCTACATGGAGCTAGAGATAGAAGCCACTGTTCTATGCATGCCAGGCAAGCATTCTGACAATTGAGCTAGATCCCAGCTGTAGACAGTCTCTCTGTGTCCGGGCAGTCAGTTCTGTCCCACCAGTTGACTCCCAAATAACCACACAGAGACTTAATATTAATTATAAATGCTCAGCCAATAGCTTAGGCTTATTTTCAACTAGCTTTTATAACTTAAATTAACCCATTTCCATTCATCTATATGCTGCCCCAAAGCTCATTTACCTCATGCACGCACTTTCCATCCTGCTCAGTTTGCATCTCATGGAGTCTCCTCAAGACTCCTCAGACTCTACCCTCCTTCCCAGCATTCTGTCTTCTCCAAAAATCCTGCCTACCTATTGGCCAATCAGCTTTTTATTAACAATGAGAACAACACATTTCACAGTGTACAGAAAAATTATTCCATAGCACTTGATCCTGAATTTAAAAGCAAGAATTAAGAAGACATTTACCTCCTGGCAGTGGTGGTTCACACCTTTAATTTCAGCACTCTGGAGACAGAAGCAGATAGATCTCTGTGAGTTTGAGGACAATTTGGCCTAAAAAAAAGTTCTAGGACAGCCAGAGCTGTTATGTGAGAAACTTTGTCTAAAAAAATGATGATGATGATAATATTAATATTATTATTATTATGAAAAAGAAGAAGAAGAAGAAGAAGAAGAAGAAGAAG
>NW_004949206.1:248070-258959 GCF_000317375.1 Microtus ochrogaster
AAGAAGAAAAAGAAGAAGAAACTTAACAGTCTAACAGTCAGTCATAGTCATTCTAATGGCTACCACCACCTCTGCCCACCCTCAAGCTCTCTCCTAGTTAGCTCTAATTGTCAATTGACACACCCTAGAAGTGGCGTAGGATCATCTGAGAGGAAAGACTCCACTAAGGAATTGCCTAGATCAAACTGGGCATGTCTATGGGGGAATTGTCTTAATTTCTTGGTCACTAATTTATGCAGGAGTGCCCAGCCTCCTGCATAAATATCCCTGTGGAATATTACTTTAAACTGTGTGAACATATGTTGCCATAATTGGATTAATAAAGAATCTGACTGGCCAGTAGTTGGACAGGATACCATTAGGTGGGAATACCAGACTAACGACACTGGGAAGAAGAAGGACAGAGTCAGAAGAGTTGCCAGCCAGACACAGAGAGGAAACAGGAGAGAGTCCAAGGTGAAATAGAGGTAATGACATGTGGCAGAATGTAGATTAGTAGAAGTGGGTTAATTTAAGTTGTAAGAGTTAGCTAGTAACAAACCTGAGCTATTGGTCAAGCATTTGTAATTAATATTAAGTCTCTGTGCATTTATTTTGGAGTCAGCATTCCCCAAAAACACTCAACCTACATAGCCCACTGTTGGTGGCACCATCGCTAGACAGGTGGGCCTGGACTGTATAAAAGCGTCAGCTATATATGAGACTGGTGAGTGAACCAACAATCAGTCCTTCCATGGTTTCTGCCTCCCAGTTCCTGCCCTGATTTTCCTCAATAATTGGTTGTTGCCTTGATGTGGAAACTAAATAAACCCTCTTCTCCCCAGGTTGCTTTGGATCAGTGTTTTTATCACAGCGACAGAATGAAAGTAGAACAGATTAGAACTCAAACAAATGTATATCTCTCCAGATAGGACACCGATGACCAAAGAAATGATTCTGGTACTGCTTGTCTCATGGTCTCAGACTTGACCAGGTGTCTTCAAGTGTGTGTGTATGTGTTTGTTCAAATAACTGAAAACATACACAAATGGTAGAATAGCAAGGTGTTTTATTCAGAATCAAAGAAAAATCGCAGGTCAGATGGACTACAAAATCATAGCAGTCTATCCAGCCTAGAGGGCTCAAGAGTCCTTGGTCACTGTCTGGGGCTTCCTTTTGTGAGTCTAGGAGGAGGGACTGGTTGCTAGAGGCAGGATGCAGGAGCCTTTTGGATTTGATTGATAGGCTTAGATATGTAAGCCTTTGTTGCACATATCTTTACCTAAGATGCATCTGGTCATAATCATGCATAGGTATAATACAGTAAAGAGCAATTTCCCCTAAATGTTTGTTCAAAGGATATATTTTTGACTTAGCACTTAGCACCCCAAACTTCTTCAGCCTGTATTGAGCCATTTCATTTAGTTTCAGAATGTTTTTGGTTACAAAAAAAGGTGTCACCACCCCCCAACAGTTCTTAGGGTGGAATGACATAATGCATTGTTTGGACCCTGGTATGTGCATGAAGCAGGGGTCCCAGGTTGATATGTGCATTCTAAGGAAGACAGTGTGTATATTGCTCTAGCCAAGTGGCATGCTAGGTTACTCAGTTAGCCCTACACTTGCCTACCTCGATTCTACCCAAGTCTATCTTGGTAAACCAGTGAGTTGTGCCAGGCGTATAAGGGATTACTATAGGAGCTGGGCTTACACAGTCAGTCACATCAGGAAAAAAAGTGTGCCCCAGGATAAGTCACAACTGATCAAAGCAGCACCCCTGGAACTGCCCACAGCTTGTGCACACTGGAAAGCCTTTTCTCCCCAGCTATGGTGACTGCCTTTATACCCTGGAAGGGGGCCGTTGTGAATATCCTGAGCTGGGAAAGCTTCATGAGCCTTGCAGGTTTCCTTTACTCCCTGAGCCTTGTGTATTTCATCTACTCCCACTTTTTTTTTATATACTCCTCCTCAGCCGGAGGACACAGTCTCTCTCTCACCGAGGTTTCTCTTCTTCCAGGGCTGTGCCTGTGCTATGGAGATGAGGAAGAGAATGGTGAGTTTCCACACGTTCTGTGCGTTCCCTGCTCCACTCTCTGTGACCCTCTCCCTGTGTAGTAGCCGCAGGTGTTCCAGATCTGAGGAGAATGGTTTCCCCAATGTCAGTGCTACACCACTGAAGAGAAAAGTATCCCGGCAGGCAGGAGTCAGGGAATACCCCAAAGTCACCCACACAACAAACCCCACACAAGAGATTTACTGGGACAGACACACGAGAGTGATTGCCTCTGCCAGGATGAGAAGCGGCGAAGAACTAATCAGCAGGCAGGCATTCTATGTAGGGTTTCTTAGAGGGGGTAGCATTTTTCAGGGTGGGGATCCATGGGGTTTCAAGTCCTGAGCTTAGGGCGAGATCAGGAACTGGTGGTTTTCCAAACTCAGGGTTGGTTGGCTCCCAAGTTCAGGAATTGGTGGTTTCCGAGATCAAGGATTGGTTGGTTTTTGAGCTCAGAGATTGGTGGGTTTCTGAAACCCCAAAGTGAGCTTGGGCTTTTTGCCCTACAGTAGCTACTTTTCCTGTTGCTGTGATAAATCCTGATAAAGCAACTTAAGGGAGAAATGACCTGTTTGTCTTACTGTTTGAGGTTGCAGACCCTACTGGTGGGGAGGTCACAGTAACCGAAGCTTGAGGCAACTGGTTATTGCATCCATATTGGAGAAGAAAAGAGTGGGCGGGATAAGACGGCTCAGTAAATAAAGCCAGGTGCTGCCAAGATTGACAACGTGGGAGCCCACATAGTAGAGGAAGAAAATCAACTCCCAGAAGTTGTCCTCTGACACACACACACACACACACACACACACACACACACACACACACTCAAAATAAAATTTTATTTTAAAACTTTTTAAAGAATATTTTATGTATATGCTAGTTTTCACGCATTTGTGTGAACGTACCATTGTGTGCAGTACCCAAGGAAGCCAGAAGAGGTCACTGGATCCCCGGGAACTGGAGTTAGAGGCAACTGAACTGTTGTATACGCTCTGAAATCCAGCCTGGGTCCTCTGCAAGAACAGCTAGTGCTCTCAAACATGGCCCATCTCTCCAGTCCTAAACTTAGAAAGCAAAATATTTTAATCATGTGTATGTGTGTTTGTGTACATGAATTCCGTGCCTTCGGAAGTCAGGGGTGTCAGATGCTCTGGAGCTAGCTAGAGTCACAGCTGGTTGAGAGACGCCTAACATGGGTCCCCTGGGATGCTTGGTCACAGGCTGTCTCTCCAGCCTTAAGAAATGATACTTAAGAACAAGAGAGCAATGAACACTTATGCTCAGTTCACTTTCTCCTTTTAAAAAAATTCTTGCATTTACTTACGTATATGGGTTTGTGGGACATGCACATGTCACAGCATGTATATGGAGGTCAGCTTTCTCCCTTACCAGTGCGGGTCTCAGGAACCAAACTCAGGTTCTCGGCCTTGGCAGTGAGACTTTTAGCAGCTGAGCCCTCCTGCTGGCCCTCTCCATTTTATACAATGCAGGACCACCGTCTAAGGAATGGTGCCACCCATAGTGGATGGGTCTTTCCATGTCAGACTAATCAAGACAGCCTCTCACAAGCACGGGCAAAACACCTGTCTCCCGGGCGATTAAAGACTTCATCAAGTTATAACTGACATTAACCGTCACACCTTTAATCCTTAGAATTCTAAGAGAGGTTTACTGTGATGGAAAGTCAATTAACTCTGAATTCTTTTCAGAGGAACTTCCCAGGCCTTCCATCAGTGCCTGGCCCAGCTCTGTGGTCAGGTGCAAGAGTAACGTCACTCTCCGATGCTGGACTCATTTCCAGAACGTTACAGTTACTCTGGGAAAGATGCACAACTCTGGGTACCAGCAGGAGCTAAGATCAGTGGCAAAGGAGGCTGAGTTCCACCTCACTCATGTGCAGCCTGAAGATGCTGGGGGCTATTTCTGTGCTTACAGGACAGCAGCCTCCCGCAGGTGGTCAGCACGGAGTCAGCACCTACAGCTGGTGGTCACAGGTGAGCCAAGCAGCCTCAGACCTTCTCCTCATACGTTTTGAAATTACACTTTTTTATTTATTGTGTGTGCATGTGTGTACACATGCGTGCCCCAGCCTGTGTGAGGAGGTCGGGGGACAAGTTGTGACACTTGCTTATCTCCTTCCACTGTGTGGGTCTGGGGATCAAACTCAAGTCGTTGCATTTAACAGCCAACAACTTTACCCATCGAGCAAACCCTCAAACTCGTGTGTGTGTGTGTGTGTGTGTGTGTGTGAGAGAGAGATATGGGTGTACATGTGGGCGCAAGGGTACCATGGCACACATGTGGAGATCAGAGGAGAGCCTTGGATGATGGTCTTTCTCCCGCCTTGTTTGAGGCAGAGTCTCCTTTTTGCATTGCTGCTGTGTACCCCGTGCTAGCTGGCCTGAGAGCTTTCAGAGGTCCTTCTGTCTCCACCTCCCACTTCCCTGAGGGGGTGCTGGGACTACCGGTACTACCAGACGTACCAATCCAGTTTTACATAGGCTCTGGGTATCTGAACTCAGGTCTCTAATACTAGGTCCTTTATCCACTAAGTCATTCTCCCAGCCTTGCTTCTTGAGTTTTAAAATATTAATGTTATAATAATTATAAATATAATTAGCTATAATTATATTTTTATAATTGTATATACTTTGTATATTTAACTATTTATATTTATAACTTCATCTGTTTAGTTTTCAAATAATTGTTATAATTATTAATAAATAGATGTGATTGGTTGTATTTATAATAATGACAATGACAAGGTTGGCCTTGGCCCATGCTGTTCTTTAACTCATTATATAGTTAAGGATGGCCTTGAACTCCTGATGCTCTTGTCTTTCCCTCTTAAGTGCTGGCATTATATATGTCCACCATGACTTGTTCTGCTTTTTCAGTCAAATTTATATTATTATGCAACTCTTATACAAAGTGATAGATTTAATGACATTTTCCTTCAAGTATATCATTGCTTGGAATTATTGGCCCCTCGCTAAGTTCCCCTCCCACTCACCCTCTTCCCAAATGGTCAGATCAGTTCCTTTGTGGACATGTTCCTTCTTTTCTAATGGGTCTTGGCTGGAGACTCCAGGAAGCAATAAAGATACAAGTCCTCAGAGGAGACTGGAGATGTGGATGAGGTTCTGGCCAGGGATTTCCAATAGGTCTCGATGATGTAATCCGAGACAAATGCCTCGGAAGAGTGAATTAGTAGGAAATCTGATGTAATGTAAGGTCAGTAGATCAGTAGAAGATGAATACACAATGAACCAGAGGTCACAGCTTGGAAGCAGTAACTTATCACTGGGGGTTTAGAGCTAAATATGAGTACACGGAGTTCTAATGACTGTGAATTAAAATCTATTAGGGCTATAATGTGTAACTGATTTCAAGGCAGTGAGCACATGATTGGAGCATCTGTGATCACAATACTCAGAAAGAGGACAGTCACAAATGAAATCCTAAAAAGAAAATCGTAGATAGTGAGTGATCATGCTTAGTAGTCTATAGCTGTATAGCAAATAACCACAAATTTGGAAGTTCAAAACATCCATTTTATTAGACAGGGTCTAATGTAGACCAGGCTGGCCTTGAACTCCTAATGTAGTCAAGGACAACGTTGATCTTCTAATCCTTTCACCTCTCACTCCCAAGGACTGAGATTGCAGGCATGAACCACCTCACCCAGTTTACATGGTACCAGGAGATCAAACCCAGGATTTTGAGGGTGCTAGGCATGAATCAACCAACTGAACTACATATATCCTTAGCCCCATTAAACATCCATTTACTTGTCTTACAGTTTGAGGGGGTCAGGAGGCAAATGGGTTTCGTTGAGTTTTCTGCTTTGGGTCTCGCAAGGCTACAAGCAAGTTTTCAGGGCTGCATTTTCTTCTGGAAGCTGGATTGGGGAAAAATCTTCTCTTTTGCACTGGTTTAAGGGGGGTTCTTAGATATTAGCATACTGTCGTGGGGAATGACACTCAAACACTCTGCTGTGTTCGCACATTTGTTGGTTAGAAGCAAGGCTGAAGTATCTGCACTCAAGGCCAGAGGCGTCGACAGGAATATGAATACTAGGAGAAGGTACTTGGTGGCGGCTGTCCATCACAGTTCTAGGGGATGAGACATATCCAGTCACACTGACATCTGAAGACGAGCCTTTGTGGGCAGAGAAGAGGAAAAGCCAGTATCAGAAAGCGTGTTTCTGGAATGGAGGAATGAAGTGGAAAGGAGAACAGAGAACGAGGGGGAGTACAGGGAGGGGGTGAGAGGACCTACACCTCGGTCCTGTCCTAGCTTCATTTCTCTTGTTGGGATAAAATCCATGACCAAAACAAAACAACAGCTCAGGGAAGAAAGAGTTTGCTAAAGCTCCAGGTTTCAGCCCATCCTTCAAGGAAATCAAGGCAGGAACTGGAGGCAGCTAGTCATGTTCACAGCCAAGAACTCACAATTCCACAGTCAAGAGCAGAGAGAGAATGGATGCACCCAAGCCTACTGCTCAGCTCGTTTTCTCTACACTGATACAATACAGGATCCAAACATAAGGAATGGCACCACCCACTTTAGGCCGTGTCATTCCTTACCTGTAAATATAATCAAATCCATCCCCACAGGCCAACATGATCTAGACAGTACCACAATACTCACTTCACAGGCCATTCTAGATCGTGCGAAAGCGTCGATTAGAACTAACCATCACAGGTGTTTAAACTGACCATGGATTTTGTTAAACAGAACAAGACTCCACTGGCAGCATTGCAATGGGAGAACAAAGTCATTTATTTATCTGTTGTAACGGTTTTGGGATTTTGGGATGTGGATTAGAAGGACGTAAAATGATGTTACTTACTGTATGTAGTGCTTTGAAGGAAAATGGCTTCCAACAGGAGTGGCACTGGTAGCAAGTGCGCGGCCTTGTTTGAGGAAGTTTGTCCCTGTGAACTCTGGCTTTGAGGTCCCTTTTGCCCAAGCTTCCCTCAGTGTGACAGTCAGCTTCCTGCTGTCTGCAAGATGTAACATTCTCAGCTCCAGCTTGCCTGTCACCATGCTCCCCTTCATGATGATAAAGGACTAAACCTCTGAAACTGTAAGCGAGCCCCCTCAATTAAATGTTTTTTCTTACAAGAATTGCCATGGTCATGGTGTCTCTTCACAGCAATAAAAACCCTAAACTAAAGCTAGGCAGTGGTAGTGCAAGCCTTAATCCCAACACTCAGAGGCAGAGGCAGAAGCAGAGACAGAGGCAGAGACAGAGGCAGAGGCAGGTGGATTTCTGAGTTTGAGGCCAGTCTACAAAGTGAGTTCCGGGACAAACAAGGCTACACAAAGAAACACTGTCTTGAAAAACATACAAAAAAAAAAACTCTTAAACTAAGACACTGTGTTTTAGATAGTGAAATGTTTTCTCTTTAAAAAAAAAAACTCTTAATTGACAAAGATTGTACTCAAGGTGCACATTGCGTAATGATTGTTACAAATTGAATACATTCCTCTACATCCACACTGTACATCAGAGTCCCACAAATTGATAGATGAAAATTTCCCATCTTTTCATTAAGGTCATTCTGGAGAATGACCTATGATAGCTATATTTTCTACTTTGAACGAATGAGTTTATTAAGTAATAAATAGTGAGAGGGAGGTGATAGAGGGAGAGAGAGAATAAATTACTAACATGGGTACTCAATATTGTGGTGGTGCCTGCTTTTAGTCATCACACAGAAGGCAGGCGCATCTCTGTGAGCTCCAGCCCAGCAAGGAGGACACAGTGAGACCATGTCTCAAAAAAAAAAAAAATGGATGAGAGCTGGAAATATGGCTCAGTGGTGAAGAACACTGACTTCTCTTTCAGAAGTCCTAAGTTCAATTCCCAGAACCCACATGGTGGTTCAAAACCATCTATAGTGGTATCTGATGCCCTTTTCTGGGTGTACATACAATAGAACACTTATACATCAAATAAATATGTCTTTAAATTTAAAAGAATGGACACCAAAATATCCAGCAAGGAGCCTTGACTATTCATATCTCAAAGGACCAAAATTCCCCTCACCCCACGGCCCTGCTTGAGCAGGGCTAGACCCCTTATTCAAAAGGTGCCACAGCCACCCAAGACAGTGCCACCAGTTTGATTACTGGGTTTTCTGGCTTCTAGCTCTTATTTTGTTTTTAGTTTCAGGCAGGATTTTGCACGCACTTGAGGCTAGCCTGAAACTTACTGTATCACCAAGGCTGGGCTTTAACTCAAGATCCTCCCACCTCTGGCTGGAGTCCTGAGATTCTCAGAGTGTGCCACCACGCACTGTGTCTGGAGCCTCTTAACCGCTCTGCTAAACTGTTTGGGGAAGCAAACTGATTCTGTGACTCTGTTCTTGGTAAACGATCAAATTTATGACTGTGGGTGAGATGCTCACATGGAATTTTTCCCGTGTGTGAGGCTCTGCCCAGCCCTCTCCAGCTCTTCCGACACGTGTTCTCAGGGACATCTCATGATACAGCTGCCATTTCCGTCTCCGATGTACAGATGGAGTGGGAGGAGGTGGAGGAAATTCCCCCCGACCATCAAACAGCAAACGCATCATCCTTACCACCTTCAGCTGCCTCTGCATCTCTCTTCTCTTTGTCTCCATCTACTTTATCTACAGATGCACTCAGAAAGGTGAGTTAAGAAGAGTTATGTATCCATGCACGGGGGAGGTGGGGGGGGGCAAGAGAATGATTCTGATAAGATGTGGGCGAGGTGGCACATACCTTTAATCTCAGCACTCGGGAGGCAGAGGCAGGCCATCCTGGTTTACACAATCATTTCCAGGTCAGCCAGAGCTACATAGCGACACCCTGTCATTCACACACACACACACACACACACCCCACATACACATACACATACAAACACACACACACATGTAGATGTGTATACATAGATTTATGTGTAAATTCTTCTTCCTGGTATGTTTTATAGGTTTGTCACACAAAGAGCCTCCCAAGAGGTAAATGAATGCACAGTCTTCGGCAAGCTTCATGCCCCACTTCCTTCCACTCCATTCTTCTAAGACCCCATTTAAATATCGCCAATTGCTATCCACCCCCAGCCTATTTCTGCCTCACTTTCCTCTCCATCAAGTCTTCATATCCTATACTTCCACTTTCCATTCATATCCTCTCCCCATCTCCCCCTCCCCCATCCCCCTCTCTCAGAACCAGCCGTTCTGATTTTCCAAGGCAGGAGGAGGCAATAGGTAAGTGATAAGATACCAGAAAAATCATGAGTTTTTCTTTTTAAACAAACAAAGGGATGAGCCCTTGTATATACTGTTGGTGGGGGTGTGAACTAGTGCATCCAGTAGTGGAATTGCAGCAGGAACTAGTGCAGTGTGGAGGTTCCTCAAAAATACTAATACCAGAACAAGCAAACGATCCAGCTACAGCTCTCCCGAGAATTTGCCCACAGGAAAGTCCCCCACACCCCCATATTAACAGTTCAGCCCTAAGTTTCAGTTTCTTCCATGGGTTCATTCCTCCCAGCCTGGCCTGACACCAAGAAAGAGATTCATAAAAAATGCACCCTGGGGGCTGGAGATATGTCTTTGCCTTTAAGAGCAGCCACAGCTCTTACAGAGGACCTGGGTTCCATCCCCAACACCCACATGATGGCTGCCAGCTGTAACTTTAGTTCCAGAAGATCCAATGCTTTCTTCTGGCTTCCATGGGCTCCTGCATACACACACTCAGGAACACACACACACACAAAACGAAATTTTATATATATATATATGTGTGTGTGTGTGTGTATGTGTGTGTATGTGTGTGTGTGTGTGTGTGTGTATGTATATATATTGCCTTTAGTCCCAGCACTCGAGAGGCAGAGGTGAGGTAGGTGGATCTCTAAGTTCAAGGACAGTCTGGTCTACACAAAGAAACCCTATCTCCAGAAACAAGCAAACAAGATGTACCCTGATTTCAACTGCAACCTGGGTATTTGGAGCCTTTCTAGCCCCACAGGTAGAGGGAGGAGTGTGGCCTTAGATGGGTAAGCTACCCCTGAGTTTATTGGGTGTATGCTGTCAGTTAGAGACCCCAGTCTGATTATTTAAATGCATCATTGTAAGGTTTCTCTAGTATGGACTTCTTTGTTTCAGTGACACTGAGAATGATCACATGTGTAAATATGAGCATGAAGCCAGCTGCGCTGAGTGACACCTGGAATCCAACACTCAAGAGATTGAAGCAGAAGACTGTGAATTTGAGGTCAACCTGAGCTGCATACAGAGAGCATATCTCAACAGACACACATAGAGAAGCACACAGGGATGCACACAGACAGACAGACACGCACACACAGACATACACAGAGACAGACACACATATGTACACACAGACACGTGCAAGTGACACACAGACACTCAGATACACACAGACACACACACATGCCTTTCTTCCAATGTTCCGTCACTCGACTTTGCAAGGCATTGTTTTAATATAGGAAGAAATGGAAGTGTGAACATTTGGATCCTCTATATAAATATCCTTAGCTCATGAGCAGATTTTGAATAATTTTCTCTTTTTATGATTTTTTTTGATGTTTGGGGTTTTTTATTGTTGTTGTTTGTTTGTTAAAACAGGTTCTCACTGTGTATCCCTGGCTGGCCTGGAATTTGCTATGTGGATTAGGCTGGCCTTGAACTCACAAAGATCCACCTGCTTCTGCTGGCCAAGTACTGTGATTAAATGTGTGTGCCATCATGCTTGGCCCTTTTTAAAATTTTGTATTTCAAAATAATCCAATCAATGAAAAATACAAAATATGAATGGAAACGCATTGCCTGATATTGTCTAGACAGCGACATTTTGC
>NW_004949206.1:259154-274422 GCF_000317375.1 Microtus ochrogaster
GGGTATTAAGTCTTAAACGCAGGACTTGACCAACATTAGGCAAGTACCTTCTGACTGAGATATATTCCCCACCCATATCTACCCTTAGTTTGTTTTTCCCTCTCTCACCGTCACCAGAGGCAAACACTATGGAACGCTTTTTTGTTTGTTTGAGACAGGGTCTTAGGTAGCCCAGGCTAACCTCAAACTAAGCTGAGGATAACCATGAACTCCTGATCTTCCTACCTCCACCGCCCAAGTGCTAGTATTAGAGGCGGTGCCCCCATGCCTAGCTTCATTCCTGTGTGCTTTTTCCATACTTTCATTAAATAGACATCCATTGATAGTCAATATATGGTAATACTTATGCTACTAAACATACATAAATGCATACAATATCATGGTATTTTTTTATCCCTTGCAATACTTGGTGCATTTGAAAGTTTTTAAGATGTTTTTAAAATGATTATTACACTTCTTTCATGTGTGAGAGTACACACATGTGGGGATCAGAACCCATGGAAGTTCGTCCTATTCTTCCACCATGTGGATCCCAGGGACCAAACTTAATAGTCAGGCTTGTCAGCAAGCATCTTTACCCACTGAGCCATCTCTTAGACCCATTTGAAATTGGTTTTTGTTGTTGTTTTCAAGACCAAGGACTACTCCATGTAGCCCTGACAATTCTAGAACTCTCTCTGTAGGCCAGGCTGGCCTCGAGCTCAGAGATCCCCCTGCCCTACCTCCTGAGTGCTGGGATTAAAGTCGTGTGCCACCACACCTGCCTTGAAATTGCTTTAACCTAAGCTGTAGGTTCAAATTTGGGTCTGAGTAGAGGAGGGGCTAATGTTTCTAGATGTTAATTTATATTTTATGTATAGCACCTTTGACAATTAGCTTAGTTAAGCCTCTTGGACAGAAGTGACAAAAGGAAAAATCCAAGTAAGAAAACCTTGGAAGGAAGAAAGGAAGGAAGGAAGGAAGGAAGGAAGGAAGGAAGGAAGGAAGGTCGGTTGGTTATGTAAGCAAGCTGAAGAAAACGCAGAGCTGTAGAGACATCCTCAGATGCCTGCATCCACATAATGAAAACCACTTCAGCTTCCCTTCCTTTGCCTCTCATCTCCATTTCTATTTCTGTGTTATTATTATTCAGACCAGCTGTTCCTATGAGTCTATGACTGATAATGACAATTCCAGGCTTACAGACTCACAGACTTTTAGCCAAGGAGAAAAGGGAGGGTTTGGGGGGATCTTATTTAGTGGATCTGTTAGGGAAAAAATCATAGACTCCCTTCAGAACAGGCTAGAAAACTAACTCACAGAAGTGTTGAATATGGGAGTTTTAAAAAATCGAACATTTGCTCTCAGTTAGTACCCAGAGTTTTGGATTCCATCTCCAGTACATAAACAGACCTGTTATCCCAGCACTCAGGAAGTGGAGGAAGGAGGATCACTATTGGCTTCATAGTGAGTTCTAAGCCAGCTGGGACACATAGCATTGTATTACAAATGGAGAGAGGCTAGTGCAATAGCCCAACAGTTAAGAGTGCACATCCTTCTTGCAGAGGACCTGGATTTGGTTCCCACCACCTCATTGACTGGGTACAGCTCCAAAGGATATGATGCCCTCTTCCAGCCTCTTTGGGCAGAGGAACTTAGGAGTGCATACCCACACAAAGATACACATGCATACACACAACAATAATTTTTGAATAAAGCATAAAACAAGCATTTATTGCCTGCTTTTTTAATCTATAATCCAAGACACACAATAGTTATGAGGAAAATCTGTTGTTATGGAATTATAGTAGTGAATTCATAAAGAAGACACTCTCCAAATCCTATCTGACCAGGAAAAGTCCACATCATCAAGAATAATAACAGACAGCCCGTCTTTGCATCTACCTTTCCAGAAATATCAAGGTGGGATGGTGGGAGGCCATGATGACTAGCCAGAGGTTGCAGTCTATCATGACCTGGCAGCTCTTTCCAAAGCTCGAGGACGTGGGGACTCCCTCCTCCCCCAGCAGAACTTCCTGCTCTCTACCCACCCTGGAGACTGTCCCTGAGGCCGGAGGATTGACCTTATCTGAGAGCAGTCCCTAAGCCTGGAAGCCTGATTTATCTCTAGGGTGACCCTTGCCACAGTTTCCTGCTAGAGGCCTCCTCTGCTGCACATATGGTAACTAAGGCTTGTGCTAGGAGCTTTGCTATGGGACCCTGATGTCATATAAGAAGGCTTATGACAGGAGCGTGCCACTTAAAGTAAATTAAGGTTTGTCGCCAGGCTTTCCAATCCTATATATTCCGTATACTCTGGAATAAAGTTGAACAGATTTACCTAAGTCATCCCCTGGAGGGCTTTCTCCATCATACCCACAGCTGTCTGAGCCTTGTTCCCCACTTCTGCTCCCTCCTTCTCATGGACCAATACACCAGCGATTCCCAAGGAAGAAGCAGAACCACAGTGGAATCAGAGGCTTGTGAACATCCAGAGGAAAGGTGGAAGGAACACGAGACAGTCATTTTTCTCATTTCTACAGTGATGAGCAAAAGACCCAAAGTACTCACAATCAAAACTTATTATATTTCCGAAGTCACAAAGGTTCAGATCTAAATCCCAGATCTGTTAGGTCCTAGACCCTCAGAAGGCAAACCTTTTTTTTTTCTTTCTGAAAAGAAGCAAGCAATAGTGATTTCGCCTTTATGACTATAGGAGTTCAGCATCCATAACTGATACGTAAATAAGCATAGCTGGTTATGTTCAAATAAAGCTTTATTTATAAACACAAATGGAGGTCCATAGTTAGCCAACTCTTGTTCTAGACCAATGCATTGTGTAAATCTGAAAAAATTACCAGGATAAGAATTGGAGAGACAGAACTCTGTGTTCTAGTGTTGATAGGAAGATGAAAAAACTAAAAATAAATAAATAAACCTTGGATGGGATTGTCTCTGAGGACCTTTTCATCTGACAAACTGGGACTCTGGAACTATATATCATATAGTAGGTACAGTATGTCCTGTAGGAGGGCTAAATCCCACAGTGCTTTGGAAAGAGACTGAACATGCTCAGCAACTTGGTTGAATTCCTGGTTTCTCCTTTAAAGCCCTAGTCATTACTACACTAAACACAGTGATGGAAGCCAAATGAACGCGCTGTACTATGCAGAGACCCACAGAGACAGCTACACATAGTAACCCACAGACAAGCCTACATTCTTATTGAAAACCACCAGCATGTCAGAACCACAGACCAAAACTTACACAGAGTCACGCAAGCATGAAGACATGGGAGGGACATTCAGGTATACACAAAGGCAGATGACACGCACACAGCTTACAGCCTGTATTACCAAACTCAAAGGTTCTAAAGTCAAAGGTCCCTATCTTTTTCTAAGCCTGACTAGTCAGGCTATAAGCCCTAGACCATCACCCCCTCCATGCATATTCCTGATTAAAGTCCAAGGCATGAGGGGTCAGGAGAGAATGTTTCATGCAGTCTGCTGTGACAAAGCACCACAGACTGCAAGACTCATAAATAACAAATGTTCACATTCTGGAGGCTGAAGTCTGAGGTGCATGTAGGACAGTGCTATTGTCTGCTGAGGGCCCAATTGCATCATAAATGGCTAAATGGCTTCTTTGTGTTGCTTTTTTTTTTTTTACCCCAAGACAGGGTCTCCGTGTAGACAAGCCATAGATAGGTGTAGCCCTGGCTGTCCTTGAGCTCACTCTACAGAACAGGCTGACCTTAAACTTAGAGATACACCTGCCTCTGCCTCCTGAGTGCTGGGATTAAGGTTAGGGTTAGGTGTGCACCACCGCTGCTCAACTTGTGTTGCTGCTTTTTTAAGGTGAGTGGGGCAGGGCCTATGAGATATCTTATCTAGTAAAGGTGCTTGCTGTCAAGCCTAATGTTACATCATCAGGACCCACATGGCGAAAGGAGACAGCTGACTTCCACTAGTTGCCCTCTGACCTTTACACATACACACACACGCACAAATAAAAATGTAATTTAAAAAATTAAAGCCAACCAATGGTTCACCAATTAAGAGCACTTGTTGCTCTTGCAGACAGAAGACCAATGCTTGGGTTCCAGCACCCACATCTGATGGCTCCAACTACCTGTAACTCCAGTTCTGTGGGCAGAGACTGGTTGTTCATTTACCAGTCACCCAGACCCGAATGACACAGAAACTGTATTAATTACAACACTGCTTGGCCAACAGCTTAGGCATATTTCTAGCTAACTCTTACATCTTGAATTAACCCATTTCTATTGATCTGTGTGTCACCATGAGGCTGTGGCCTACCAGTAAGGTATACTGCAAGTGTCTTTCTCCTTTGGCAGCTATGTGGAGTCTCCCTAACTCTGCCTACTCTCTCTCTCTATCTCTTCCAGCCTGGCTATATTCTGCCCTGCTATAAGCCAAAGCAACTTTATTCATTAACCAATAAAAGCAACACATATACAGAAGGACCTTCCACATCATCAGCTGTAAACAGAGACTACTGGTTCATTTTCTGGATGCCCAGAACCGAATCATCACACAGATACTATATTAATTACAACAATGTTTGGCCTGTTAGTTCAGGCTTCCTATTAAGTAACTCTTACATCTTAAATTAACCCACTTGTATTAATCTGTGTATCGCCACAAGGCTGTAGCTCACCAGGTAAGGTTTCAGCAGTGTGTCCTTCTCCTTTGGCAGCTCCATGGTGTAGACCCCACACACTCTCTGTATCTCTTCCAGCCTGGCTATATTCTGCCCTGTCACCGGCCACAGCAGCTTCATTCATTAACCAATAAAAGCAGCACATATACAGAAGGACATCGCGCATCACAGCTCCAGGGTTCTGATGCCTTCTTCTGCACCTTCATGCTTCCCCATGCACCTACACTCATTTGTACATATTCACTCACAGATACACACACACACACACACACACACTCACACACACTCACACACACAAACACAAGGTCTGACTCTATACCTGAGGCTGGCGTGAAACTCTTGGCGACCCTCTTGCCTCAACTTTCCAAGAGCGGGGACTCCAGACAAGAGCAGCCACACCTGGCGTCACACCTGTGTGTTTGCATGGTGAAGGGGATAGCAAATCTCTGGGGTCTCTTATAAGGGCACTGATCCCATTACCTCCAAGAGGCCCCATCTCTTAACACTGTCATGTTGCAAATTACAATTGCTGTGACAAAACATCATGACCAAAACCAACTTGGGGGAAAGGATGTGTTTCCTCTTGTGTTTCCATGTCACAGGTCCATCCCTGAGGGAAGTCAGGCCAGGATTTCAGGCAGGGACCTGGAGGCAGAAACAGAACCAGAGATCATGGAGGAATGCTACGTACTGACTTGCTTCTGCTGGCTTGCTCAGCATGCTTTCCTGTAGAATCCAGGACCCCCAGCTCAGGAGTGGCACCAAACCCCATCAACCATTCAAGGAAATGTCCCACAAACACGCTCACAGGCCAGTCTGATAGAGACAACTCCTCATTGAGGTTCCCCTTCCTAGGTGACTGAAGCTTGCAGCAAGCCGACAAAAGACACACATCTGGGCTGTGCACATAGTCAGCCCATGCAGAAGTTTTAAGATTATGGCTCTTAAGGGAACCTCTGCCACCCGTCCTGGCCCCTCTTCTCGCACCACAGCCTCCCTGTGACATAGTGGCTAAGTCTCATCAGGAGCAGCTGATGGGGGAGGAGCATCTGCAGCTTTTCTCTTGCACACAGTCACGCTCTTTAAAACTTGGGAGCCCTCAGGACCATCTGTCCCTGCCATGTGGAGGAAGCTGGTCTTTAACAAGAAATAAGAATGATGATTCAAAACATCCAGGAACCGGGGGTGAGTGGTGATGCCTTAGGCTTCGTTTTCTTGATTCTAATTGCTTCCAAACTCAGCATCCCTCTGCTCTCCCTCAGTCTACCATTCTCTCTCCTCCACCCCCCCCATATATATGTGGATGGATGGCTACACATACGGGTGAGGGTGCAGACACATGCAGAGGACAGAAGGCAGCCTTAGGTGTTATTTCTCGGGGGTCATCGCCTTGTTTTTTGAGACAAGGTAAAGCTCTCACTTGGCCTGGAACTTGCTGAATAGGCTAAGCTGGCTGGTCAACAAGCCTGGGGATCTTCCTGTCTTCCCTCTGCAACACTGGGACTAAAAGCACATGCCACCATGTCCAGTTTTGTTTTGTTTTGTTTCCTGAGTTCAATGGAAAAAATCGGGTCCTGGGATTGGAGAGATGGCTCAGTGATTAAGAATGCTTGTTGCCCTTACAGAAGACCCAAGTTCAATTCCCAGCACCCACATGGTGGTTCCCAGTGACAGAATTACCCAGGGTCCTCTTCTCACCTGCAGCACCAAGAATGCACATGGGTAAAACATTCTTACATATATAATATTTTTTTACCTTTTTGGTTTTTCGAGACAGGGTTTCTCTGTGTAACAGCCCTAACTGTCCTGGAACTCACTCTGTAGGCCAGGTTGGCCTTGAACTCATAGAGATCCTCCTACCTCTGCCTCCAAGTGCTGGGATTAAAGGTATGTGTCACTACTGCCCAGCTATTTTTAAAAATTTTAAAGACTCAAAAAAAAAAAAAAGGAATCCAGATCCTTATGCTTGTTACTGATTGAGCTACCTTGCCCAGTCTGGTCTATCATTCCTGACTGAAACAAAAAGACAAAAAAAAAAAAAAAAAAAAAAAAAAGCCCTTACATATCCATGTTTATTGTAATACTAATTACAATAGCCAGAGCATGGAATCCATCCAGCTGTCCATCATCAGGTGAATGGATAAAGAAAATCTGGCATACACACATGGGAAAGCTTTATTCAGTTACAAAAGAAAAAGTGGAACCTACCATTTCCAGGAAAATGGATGAACTGGGATCGCCATGTTACTTGAAATAATACAGACAAGTTTCATGTATTTTCCCTCATATCAGGGAGTAAGAGGAAGACATGAAGTTAGAGGAAGGAATACCAGGGATACAAAAACAAGGTCACTGACGTTTGCTGGCTTCTAGCTTGCTGAGAAAGTGCAAGCCCTGAGGTAGAGGAGAGACCCTGCCTCAGAGTAGTAGGTGGTGCTCCACTCCACTTTCCTTTCTTCTGCTGTGACAAAAAAATTTTTAGAGGAAGAAAGGATTTATTTGGCTTACACTTCTAGGTCATAATCCATCACAAAAATTCAAGGCAAGAACCTGAAGTCAAGCTGCTTGCTGTCACCGAACCAAGGAACTCACTCCGTAGCCAAAGAAATACAGCAGAAACTGCGGAGGATACGGCTTGCCGGATCACTGACAGACCTGATTTTACTCTGCTGGCTTTCTTATATAGCACAATCTCACCTTGCCGAGGGATGATGCCACCCACAGGGGGCTGGGCACAGAAATGCCTATAGACCGATATAATATAGGCAATTCCTCAATTGAGACGCTCTTTTCAGATGATTCTGGCCTGTGTCAAGTTAACAATTAACTGGGACAGGTGGAGGGTGACAAAGGAAGATGTCCGATAACGTACTCTGACCTTTGCACAGGCACACAGGCACACAGGCGCGTTCACCTGCACGTGAGCACACACAGACACGCACACATGCATGCACACAAGCACAGGCGCATACAAATAAATCTATCATATCTATAAAATGTTAGGAAAAGAGAGAAAGCATGCAAGGCCACAGTGGGAAGGCTGCCATCTGCCAGCCAAGAAGAGAAGTTTTTCTTATTTTATTGTTCTTGAACAAAAAAAATCCTCCTTGGAGAACTACTGACATTTGATCTCCAACTTCCAGCCTCCAGACTGTGAGAAAAATGAATTTGCCCTGTTTTGTTCTGGTATCTGGCCTATCCCTGAGGGATGTGCTGGGAAGAAGCTGAGAATTATTATGGGACTAAAACCCTTTGGTCTACAGTGTTGGATAGAAGGTTGGGCTGAGTGAAGATGGATAATTTCCTTTCCCACTGTGAACAGAAGATCTCCAACAGGGGTGCTGTGAGTGGTGAGGCCAGCTGCCCCTGACTCCATAGGCCTGGTCTGTGTGGGTGGGGGGTGTCTCAATATGTGGGAGTCTGTGCTTCTGAGTGAGGGATTTCTCAGGACACACAGCAGTTATGACTGCCTGCATACACACACACACGCACATACACACACACTAGAGAGAGAGAATACACAATTACATAAAAGTAGTTTGGAAGAAAGGTGTATAGGAATGGACGTGAGATGAGAGAGGTTAAAGGGGGTGAATTTGTTCATAATTCATTGCATACACTGAGGTGAGGTGGTCACCTTGGCTGTGATGTGGGCTCGCCAAACAACACATCATCCAGTCAGTAAATGGGCCAATGGAAGGAACAAGCAGTTCTCAAATGAAGAAAAACAAAGAGCCAATAAATACACGAAAAAGCGTTCTCCATCCTTAGTCATCAGGGAAATGCAAATTAAGGCTACATCCAGATTCCATTTCACCCCACTCAACATGGCTATCATCCAGGAAATCAAAGACAAAATGGGAGAGAGAATGAAACGGAACGGATCCTTTATTCATCGCTTTTTGGAGTCTAAGCTGATGCAGCCGCTATGGAAACCAGGATGGAAGTTTCTCAGAAAATAAAAATAAAAACAACAGAGCTAGCGTAAGATCCAGCTGTACCACCCTCTGGGCATGCAGACAAAGGAAATAAGTCAGCACAGCACAGAGACACCTGCACGCCTGTGCTTACTGCAGCGTTGCTCACCAGAGCCAAAGTTCAAAACCAATGAAGTAAATCAACCGAGGAATGGACAAGGAACATGTGGTACAAATGCACAAGAGAATAAGAGACTTCAGAATACTTAGCCCTAAGTGAGAAATCCATATGGCTCCCCCTCCTCACAGAGCTCAGAGATCATGGAGGAAGAGAGGGTGGAACCAGGCACAGGGGTGCACACCTTTGAGCCCAGCATTTGGGAAGCAGAGGCAGGTGAATTTGAAACCAGCCTGGTTTACGTAGTAAACTCCAAGATGGACAGGGATGGCTATGTAGAGAGACCCCCATCCAGAAAACAAAATAAAGAGGAGTGTAGACAGAGTATAAGAGTCTGAGATGATCGATTGCAGTGAAACAGTTTTGTGGACACAGTAGGGCAGTTAGCAGCACACGGGAACTCAGAAGTTACAGTAGCATGCCCAAGACCTGTGTGAGCTCAAATCATCCCAGCATGGACAGGGGAGGTAGGCTCAAGGGCCCACACCCTAGCTGAGGAGCTACTGATAGCTGCTCAGAGAGGAAGAACCCATTTTCTTTAAGGGTATGGTCCCTGGTGGGTTGATCACCATCCATGGGATGGTCTGAGCATTTAGCCAGCAATGAACTTTAAATGAACAATAAATAAATAAATAAATAAATAAATAAATAAATAAATAAATAAATAAATAAATAAATGAAACTTAGTGGATAGAAAAGGCGGTGGATCTGGGAGGACTCAGCGAGGATGGTAAATATGATCAAAACACATTCCACAATTGCTCAAAGAATTCATTCCATGCCATTTTTACTTATTTATTATGTATACTGTGTTCTGTTTTCATATATGCCTAGACACCAGAAGAGGGCACCAATGTTGTGAGCCACCACGTGGTTGCTGGGAACTGAACTCAGGACCTCTGGAAGAGCAGGCAGTGTTCTCAACCTCTGAACCATTTGGCACCCTAAAATACCATTTTAAAGGGCCGAAGGATGGCTCAGCGGTTAAGAACAATGGCTGCTCCTCCCGAAGACCTGAGTTAGGTTGCCAGGACCTGTGTTGGAGGGCTCACAAGCACCTGTACTGCCATCTCCAGGTGTGTGACGTACTCTTGGGCACATACCCACGCATGGTCATGCATGATGAAAAAAATAAATATTTTTAAAATACTATTTCAAAAAGCAATCAATACACCCGAGAGTTTTATTCAGCCATAAAGGAAAGCATGGAATTTTGTCATTTCCAGGGTGAAGAAACAGATGAACCTGGAGATGAACCAGACTCAGAAAGTGCAGCAGGCTTTCTCTCTTTAGCAGAGTCTAGATGTCCGTACACATAGCATAGAAAGTGGAGGGGAAAGAAGAGCAATTGGCTGGAGGAGGACAGGAGAGAGAAGGGCAGAGGGAGATTAGGAGCAAACTGCAGTTATAGACGTGTATAAAATGGCACAGGAGGGCTGGGCTGGAGCCCAGCTGGTAAAGTGCTAGCTTTGCACTCAGGAAACCCGTGATGCAGTCGGTCCCCGGCACTGTAACTGGAGATAGTGATATCTTAATGATGCCATACATCTTAGTCACAAGACAGAGAGAAGCAGTATTGGACTAGAAGCTTCTTCCCTGCTGGTTGGGCCTCATAGTGCCAGAAAGTGCTGTGCACTTCCATCAACAGCATTCCTTAGCTGTGGACCCTGTCTCAACATTACCTCTAGTGATGTTTTGTTTGTGTTTTAACAAATAAAACTTGCCTGGAGATCAGAGTGCAGAGCTAAGCCACTAGAGGCCAGGCAGTGGTGGCGCACACCTTTGATCCCAGGACTCAGGAGACAGAGGCAGATGGATCTCCATTAGTTCAAGGCCACATTAGGCTACATAAGATTGAATCTGTCTAAAAGATTTCACACAAAGGTGATCCCAGCACTAGGGAGACAGAGACAGGAGTGATCTGGCTTAGCAGAGGAAGGACTATAAGATGGGAGGAGGCAGGAACTCAGTGCAGCCTGAGGTTGTAGTCTAGGCGGTTGGTCTGAGGAGACAGTCTGAGGACAGGATGGCCTTTGGTCTGAACATTGGTAGAGGTAAGAATTCTCTAGTGACTGGCTGCTCTGCTTCTCTGATCTCTCTGCTTTTGCCCCCTGATAGCTGACTCTGAGTTTTTATTATTAAGGACAGTTATAATTTATGCTACACTTACCAAACAGTCAAGCACTAAGTGCCCACTGGGACAGCATGGCCAGTCTGCTATAGGAGTAACTAATTACTTTCTGATTGAACTTGCGGCCCTGATTGAAATTGAGGCCTGATTCATGGTAGGAATTCAAATCTGGTACTATAAACAGTCAAAAATCAGTGGTTGGCTAGGTATTGTGGGGCACACCTTTAATCTCAGTTCTAGGAAGGCAGAGGTGGGTGGAACTGTGTGAGTTTGAGGCCAGCCTGGTCTACACAGGGAGCTCCAGGCTAGCCAGGGCTATATAGTTAGATACTGTCTTGAAGGAACATGACTTCTCATCCACTTTCTCCGAAAGCGCTGGGATTTTGTCTGCTTGAGCCTGTGTAGGTCGTGTGAATGCTGTCATGGGCTCTTTGAGTTCGTATGTGTATCAGTTCTTTTGTGTGTGTCTGTCTGGAAGATACTGTTTCTTTAGAGTTATCTACCACCTTCGGCTTTTGCGGTCTTTCCTCTCCCTCTTCCAAACAGATCCCTGAACCTTGAGGGGAGAGATTTGAGGAAGACATCCCACTTAGGAATAAGTGTTCCAAGGTCTCTTACCTCAATACCACCCAGCTGCAAACCTTTTTTTTCTTCCTACAATGGTAACCGGCCTGTAATGTATACTGGCACAAATATTACAGAAGTAACCAACCACTGATTCATCTACTTAAGGCCCATTCCATGAGATGGAAACCATGCCTGATGCTGCTGGCTGTTATTGCAGAGGACCCAGGCTTGGTTTTTAGCACCGACACTGGGGGCTCACAATGGCCTGTAATTCCAGTTTCAGGGGATCTGACACCTCTTCTGGCCTCTGTGCATATAGATACACTCAGGCACACACACTCACTCACTAACATAAACTACAAAAATAAATAAATCTTTGCTATATGTATATGTTTAAGTCAATAAAGTCATGGGCATGATTATTCCATCAGCTTTCTGCATGATCCATTTCCCCCAGGTCTAAGTCTTTTTGTTTAGTTGGTTTTGGCTTTTTGAGACAGTTTTTGTCTGCATGGTCCTGGATGACCTGGAACTCTCTACGTAGAGTGGGTTGGTGTCAAACTCTGTCTGCTTCTGCCTCCCAAGTGCTGGTGCTAAAGGCATAGACCACCATGCCCAGCACCTAAATCTTTGCCTGTGTCTTTGGGCGCCATAGAAAGTGAGTCTAACGACCTTCATAATCATCTTAGGTCATAAAAACTTCCAGTCTTTTTTTTTTTTATATTAGTCAGATGCAAGAAGAAAGGAAAATGGTGTCAGCTTAGTAATTGAAACTCTTTGGCAGGCTGCCTGCAACTGCAGAGTTAGAACACTCAGCTATTTCTTTATTCCCCACCTGGACCTTCTATTCCTCTCCTTCTCTCTCACAAAGATGCAAGCCTGTATTCTGCACCTCCTGTACAGGGATGCATCTCCTGTCAGTCAGCTAAGGACACCTGAACCCTCAAGGGCTCCTTCTGTAGATTTCCAGGTTCTCGCTGCAGTTCCACAACATGCCTCCAGGTGGCGCTCGTGCAAAAGTCATTTCTCTCCCTGTTCTGTGTCTCGCTGTCCGTTCCCGTACTTCCCGTGCTCCCCGAGCCCCATATCCCTAAACTGACATCAGACTCTCTATGGAGTTGAGGATAGTCTTGAACGTCTGATCCTCCTGCTTCCTCCATTTCCTGAGCGATGGAATTACAGACCTGTGCTTTCACGCTCAGTTTATGTGGTGCTGGCCTTGTGTACACTACAAGCACGTGGATGAGTTACCTCCCAGCCCTCCCCTTTCCTCCTTTTCTTATTCCTCTTCCTCTTCTTCCTGCTTGTGTTCTCCCCTCCCCCTCCTATTTCCTGACTCAACCTCTCAGATAGCTAGGGTTACAGGCTTGCACCACCAATGCCAAAGCATTGCCCACTTCTAAACCCATTTTACCAGAGGCTTTTGTGGGTACTGACTTCCTATACCAGGCCCCAGGACACCAGACCAAACCACACTGGAGTCCCCTGTTCTAATGGCTAAATCATCTAACTGATCTTTATGATAGGCTTTATGATAGGCTGTCTTCCAAAACCAGAAAATTTCCAGTCCAGCTGGCTCAGCATGGTAAGGAAATCCCCTGCGACTTCACAGGACAGTGAGGACAGTGAGCGATTCACCGCCCCGCCCCCTCCGCCCCCTCCCGTGAAGCTTACCTCCCCGTGACCTCCTCTTTGGGGGTTTGGGGGAAGTAGGGTGAGGTGTGGATGAGTCAACTAGATCTTTCTGATAAACCACTTTGCAAATTTGCTTTTTTTTTTTTTTAACCCCACTCACGGAACAGGGGGAACAAGTCATTTTTTGTAGGTTGGCCTTTGAACACCACAAGCAAAAGCAAAATCAAGAAAGTGTGAGGTTACACCTGGCCCCCTAAGCTTGTGAGCTAATCCTGAACTGAGAACTGTGGTGTGAGCTCACAGACACTCGAAGGAGGCAGAAAAAAAGCAATGGAAAGGGTTCTGTGCCCTTCACAAAGGACGATTTCCCCATCCCCTGTACCCGGTGGTTTAAGCCACACCCACTCGCGGGTGTGTTTTCCTCTTTCTCTGAGCCCCTCTTTCAGTTTACTGTGGGGCCTAAATCTGTGTGTAAAATTCCCTCTAATAAACTTCAGGGCTGTCATTCAAGTAAAGGAGTGACTTGAACCAGGCATGGTGCCGAATGCTGTATTTCCAGCCTTCTGGACGGTCAGACTGGAGTTCAAGGCTGGTCTAGCCAAACCTTTCAGCCCCAGGTCCCAGTGGAAAAAAGACCTTGTTTTGAAAAACAAGGTAGAAAGGGTGAGATGGTTCAGAGGATAGAGGTACCTACTGCTAAGCCAAGCCATATAACATGAGTTCGATTCCCAGGACCATTGTGATGGGCAGAGAGAATAACCACCCACAAGCCGTCCTTTGTCCTTCCTCCATAAGTCCACTGTGGAATGCACAAGAAAAAGAATATTCATATACACAATAAATAATTAAATGAGGTGGGTGGTTCCCAAAGATACCTCTGGCCCTGCTGTGCACTTGCAAACATCCCAGCATATACTATATTTAAAGTCATCAGAGTAAGAGAGATGTTTACCTCCTCGCCTGACTGCAGGCCAGAATGTGGGTCATCATCAGAGGAGTGACTGAGGAGCCATGTGACCTCCTGAAATCAGTGGACAATTGACTGAGGAGATAAGTGACCTCCTGAATCAGTGGAGTCAATAGAATGCTTACACTCACTCCTCCCTCGCCCTGGAATTATCCATAATTTTGTACTCAGTCCAGCATATGCACAAAACCGGAAACCAAATCTCTAAGCTACTTTTTACTCAGTTAGTGGGTTAGCACCCTAAAATTGCCTTCCACACCTTCTTTAACTAGCAGTTTTTACAGGGCAGGGGAAACAAAGTCATTCCAAAATTCCATCTCGTCCCTTTGGCCAAGTGGTCGATCTTGTCTCTGAGATGGATGTAAGTTTCTCCTTATCCTCGCCTCTCTGTACAGAGGACGGTTCACAAACATCACTGTCCCAAGTGATGCAAGATTTGGATGGCATCTGGGTTAAAGGTTAACTCAGAGCAAACAGAGACAGGGGAAACCAGTCTTTCCTTTTGGGGTTTTTTGTCTCATTAATAAAAGAATTTAGGAGGCTGGGTAGTGGTGGTGCACGCCTTTAATCCCAGCAGAAGCAGGAGAATTTCTCAGTTCGAGACCAATCTGGTCTACAGAGCAAGTTCCAGGATGGCCAGAGTTACACAGAGAAGCCCTGTCTGGGGGGTGGGGTAGGGATTTAAGAAATGACTCACTCGGAAGCATAAGGACGATTTCATTACAGATTAAGAAAAGCCTCAGGCAGGTAAAATGAAAACTTGAGTAACCAATGCCCAGAGAGTGGAGGGGAGAAGGGAAGGGATCAGCCATTTAACCCAGTTATGGAGGTCAGAGGGGTTGCAGGCAGGCAAGCAGCCTTGCGGTGCGGGGGCAGAGGAGGCTTTAGAGAAAGAGCAAGGAAACTGAAATGTTGAGGATAACCCAAAGTATTAAGGAAAACATGCTTAGAAAACAGATTTTAAAAAAAAGAATTTATAACCTAGAGAATAATTCAGAAAACACAAGACAAAGCAAAACAAGAACAAAGAAAACAAAACAAAGCAGGCAAACCTAAGAGTCTTTTGGGCTGCAACACATGAGGGGATTCTAGGAAGGAAAAGTACACCATCTCTTTAAAGGACTAATTATTCTTTACATCACTTTGGCATGGCTTAAGATGAACCCACCTGCCTAAGTGCTTGAACCAGCCCAATTGAGATGCTAGGTGGT
>NW_004949206.1:274602-305312 GCF_000317375.1 Microtus ochrogaster
CCACAGAATGAAGTACACATGTAGTGTCTGTCACCGTGACCTTGCCATTTTGACAGCACCTACCTGTTAGCCATACCAACCTTCCCCTCTGTCCCCCAGCTTTGATTCACAAGCCACCTGAGAGTTTGCCTGTGAGTCTCTAATAGGCTACTAGGTTCTGGGATTCATCACTTCTCCAGGTGAGGTTGCTAGCCTTAGACAATGGAAGAGGCTACCAGAGCCCCGCTCCCATTTCCTTCTCTGCTGCCTGCTGGTACTCTGAGAGAGCCTCTCTCCTGCCTTCTCTGAAATCTTTAAGAAGCAACACCCTTAACTCTGGTTCTTCAGCCTAAACTCTTCCTCAGACGCATCACCCCCAATCTGTTGTCTGTCTGCCCAGACATATTAATAACTGAATGTGCTTCTTAATCAAAAAGACAACCCATCTCAGTTTCTCCCACACCTCAAACTCAAGACTTTGCAGGGCCCAGATCTCATCCCCCAACTCCAACTTCTTAGAATACCCACTCTACTCTCTGCTTCCATGGGTTTGACTTTTTTAGATTCTCCATTTGGGTGACATCATGCGGTGTTTCCTTTTCTGTGCCTGCTTCATTTCCCAGATCATAACATCCTCCGGGGAGCATCTGTGCTGTCGAAGTGACAGGGTTTCCTTCTTTTTTAAAGCTGAATTATAGTTCACTGTATAACATAGTGACTATAGTTATCACAACAACAACAACAACATATTGTACCCTTGAAAACCACCAGCAGCACTTGGGCAGGGGATGCACATCTGGAGTCCCAGCACTTGGGAGGAGGAGGCCGGGGAATCATAAGTTCAAGATCACCCTGGGGGGCTGGAGAGATGGCTCAGTGGTTAAACGTGCATACTCCTCTTGCAGAGGACCCAAGTTCGGTTCCCAGCACCTGTATCAGGCGAGTTCACAGTCACTAACTCTAGGTCCAGAGAATCACACATCTTCAAATATATATAATTAAAAAAAACCCAAGGAACTTAATGAGACCCAGTCTATAAATATATATTTCCCTCTATAACAGCTTTGGCTGTCCTGGAACTTGCTTTGTAGACCAAGCTGGCCTACTGGCCTCAACTCACAGAGATCCACCTGCCTCTTTCTCCCGAGTATTGGGATTAAAGGCGCATACCACCACTCCTGGCCCTTAAAATACAATTTCTACAAGGAGATTTCTTTTTATCTTCTATGTATGAGTATTTTGTCTGAGTGTACGTAAGTGAAACAATGACCACAGTGCCCATAGAAGCCAGGCTGGGGGTGGGATCCCTTAGAACTAGAGTTACAGGTAGCTGTGAGCTGTGTCTGTTCAGGGAACTGCACCTGGGTCCTCTGCAAGAAGGGCACGTGCTCTTAACCACTGAGCCATCTCTCCAGGCCCCAGTGTAAGCCAGTGTGGCAGAGCACATGTTTAGCACGTATGAGCTTAGCCTTGGAATCACCCCAGCCCAGCGCCTCACCAGTGAGTGAAGAAGCTTCTAGATGATTCTGGGGAATTCCAGCACCTGGGGATCCAGACACTGTCAAGCAGGCAGATGCTTTCCACTGTGTAATCTGTTCAAATCCCTGGCCCACAGAATCTGTGTTAATATAAAGGACAGTCGTTGGGGAGAGGGCGATTGTGTTTAAGTCCATAAAAGACCAGAAGAGAGTTTCTGCATCAAAAAGAAGCAACCTTAGAAGGGAGGAAGTGGTGGAGGCCACGACTCCGCGCTGCAAGCTCCTGCTGTAGGTCTGAGTCGTCGCTACCTATCCTGCCGCTAGGTGGCACCAGTGATCGTTTCCAGCCAAAGCAGAATGGAGAGGTAACCATTGCTCATTGCTCTCGCGAGGGCCTGTGAATAGTATCGAAAACGCATGATTATTATTTCCTTAGAGAAGTCCAGCTTCACGTTGCATCTCTCCATACCAGTACTCGCTCTCTGAACCGCAAGCCTCGTTCCCACACACAGAAGGACTAGGAAATATGGCGGCCCTCTATCCTGCAGCAACTCTGAGCCTGCAGCCTTGAGAGGGAAATTGTGAGGTTCTTACTCTCTGCTCCTGTGTTTTGTAAAACAGGTTATCTGGTCTTATCCTTTGGGAAATGGTATATAGCTACACAGGGAGACCTTCAACTCATTGTCTCAAGATTCAAAAAGTTTTTTAAAAATTACAGTAAACTGGGCAAGGTGGCTCACTCCTTTAATCCCAGCACTCAGGAGGTTGAGGCAGGTAGATCTCCTGGTTCAAGGCCAATCTTGTCTACAGAGTGAGTTCCAGGACAGTCAGAGGTACACAAAGAAACCTGTCTCCAAAAACCTAATTAATTAATTAAGTTTAAATCTGAAATGTTGAAAACTGGGTGTGGCAGTACACACCTGTAATCCCAGAGCAGGCAAGGTGGAACCAGGAGAATCAGAAACCCAAGGTCACACCAGCAGCGCGGCTCAGCTGGCAACGGCGCCTGCCATCATCCTCTCCTTGTTTTGAGCCCACAATATTAAACTGAATTTTTTTTGACGTATTACTAATTTTTTTTTTAAGACAGGGTTTCTCTGTAGCTTTGGAACCTGCACTGGAACTAACTCTTGTAGACCAGGCTGGCCTCAAACTCACAGAGATCCGCCTGCCTTTACCTCCTGAGTACTGGGATTAAAGGTGTGCACCACCCCCACCTGGCACATTACTAATTGTTTAAAAAATCGTTTTAAAATCTTTTTTTAAATCATTCTTTCTTTCCTTATTTCTTCCTCCCTCCTTCCCTTTCTTTCTTTGTACAGAATTTCTGGTGGCCCAGGCTAGCCTCAAACTCATTATGTAGCCAAAGATTACCTTAAACTTTTTATTTTTAATTTTTTGTTAGATTTTATATATTGGGGGCAAAGGGCAGGTGCCACGGTACTTGTGCGGAAGTCAGAGAACAACTTGCAGGAGTCAGGTCTCTCCTGCCACCATGTGGGTCATGCTGGTCTAACTGGTTGAGCCATCTTGCTTTCCCAACCTAGAACTTCTGGTCCTCCTACCTCAGCTTCTCAAGTTCCAGAACCACAGATATGAACCAACCACCACACCTTACTTTTCTTTCTTTTAATCATATATCTATCACCTATCTCTATCTATCTATCTGTCTATCTATCTATCAATCATCTATCTATCACTTTGAGACAGTGAGTCAAGGTCTTGCTATGCAGCTCTGGCCTGAAATCCACCGTGTAGACCAGGCTAGCCCTATGCAATCCTCCCTCCTCTGTCCTTGAGTAGCGGAATTATGGGTGTGCACTCCACACCCAGTTTCAATCGACTGATCTTTAATTGACAAATAACTATATGTATTTATGGTATATAACTTGACATTCTGAAACACTTGACATTTGAGGAATGACTAAATCAAGCTGATGAATGTGGAAAAGCTCACCTCTCCGTCACTTTCTTGTGGGGAGAACGCTTCAAATCTGCTCTTCTTGGTTTCTGAAAGTACAATGTGTTGCTCTCCATGGTAGCCAACATCATGCTCTGAAAAGTTATTCCCCACTGGGCTTTCCTCCATGTGAGTCACTGACTGACTCAGTGGAAGCTCATGCTTCAAATTCTCACCCAAAATAGGCCGACCACATGATTCAGCGATTCAGAGTCTGGGTGAAGACCCAAGAGAATCGACAGCAGGATTCAAACAGATATTTTAAACTTTAATTGCATTTATTGGTGTGTGCATTCATTTGGGTGCACTCTCGCTGTGGCATCTGAGTAGATATACGGTCAGAGGACAATTCGTAGGAATCAGACCTCTTCTGGAACTGAACTCAGGTCATCAGGCTTGACAGCAAGTGACTTAATCCACCGAGCCATCTTGCCAGTTCTCAATCAGATATTTATACGTCCATGTTTGTAGCAGGATTATTTACGATAACCAAGAGGTTAAAACAAAACCAGGTGACTGTATACAGATGAGTAGTTAGACAAAATGTGGCCTATGTGGCTGGGGATGTGGTTCAGTGAGTGTAGCGCTAGCCTAGCATGCATAGCGCCCTGCCTCCAGTCCCCAGCACTGCATCCACCAGACATGGTGGCACTTGTGTGAAATCCTGTCATTTAGGAGGTGGCGTCATGAGGATCAGGAGTATAGCTGCATTTGAAGACAGCCTCGAAGATGCGAGACTGTGTCTAAAACAAAAAACCGTAACAAAAAAACTGTGGAGAAGTTATGGGTGTTTATAAGTATTGAAAATTTTATAGCATATGTATGGGATGGTGGTGGTGCACACCTTTAATCCCCGCATTTGGGAGGCAGACAGGTATATCTGTGAGTTAGAGGTCAAGGTGAGCAAGGTCCAGAACAGACAGAGCTGCACAGAGAAACCCTGTCTCAAACCCCCAAGAAAAGAAAAAGAAAACTATGCAGCAAACTTATATTTTAAAGAACTTTTAAAAATTACTCCCCTCTTGTGTGTGTGTGTGTGTGCGCGCACACACACGTGCGTTCATACATGCATACATTTGTGTAGGTAGAGGCCTAAGACAGACATCGGGAGTTCCCTCTATTTCTCTCCACTTTATTTATTGAGGCAGAGTCTCTCAAATGAATCCAGAGTTCACTGGTATGAGCTAGTCCAGTGACCAGCTTGCTCCAGAAGTCACCTGTCTCTGCCTCGCCAGTAATGGAATTACAGGCTACACCATGGCCATCTGACATTTCCTTCCTGCTGGGGATTTCAACTCCAGAGCTCACGCCTGCACGGTGAGTGCTACCTCTTCAGATCCTGCACACAGCTTTTAAAAAATGGGTGCTGGGCATTAAACTCAGGTTCTTTATTCTTGTGTGGCAGGCACTTTATGATTTGATCTATCTCAGGCCCATGCTTGCACCTTTAAGTGAAAATGGAAATTCAGCGTGCCCTCAGAACACTGAAAAGAGGACCAGCGGTATGGGCTTAGTGATTCCAGGCATTTGCGGGCAAGCCTGACAGCCACCAAGGTCACCCAAGACCCACGTGGTGGGAGGAGAGAAACAGCTCTCATAGCATGCACACACACATCCACACTAAATAAACAGAGTGTAATAATAGTTTATGTGTATATATTTTTATGTTTGTGGATGTTTTGCCTGTGTGAGCCACTGTGTAAGTCCTGGGAATGGAACATTGGTCCTCTGTGTGAGCAGCCAGTGCTCTTAACCACTGAGCTCCCTTTCCAGCCCCCGAACCTAGTAACTACAATGTTTAAAACACTGGTGAGGGAGGCCAGCACCCTCCTCTGTCCCCATATCCTGTGGTTTCTCGCACTCACACTTCAGTACCGCTTGTTTTCTCCTGCACGCGAAGTAACGATGAATCATGGCTGGACCCGCTGTCACAGACTTGGCTGGCCCCTTCCTCCTATACCTGCACTCCTAAAGAATACTGTGCAACGATACGAAGGCAATAGGAGGGCCAGGTGGGTTCTCCGTCTTCTCGTTGTCCCCTGGACCTGGCTCCAAATCTTTTGTTTTCATTTTTGGTTTTTAGAGACAGGATTTCTCTGTGTAGCCTTGGCTGCCTGGGAACTCACTCTTAGACCAGGCTGGCCTTGAACTCACAGAAATCTGCCTGCCTCTGCCTCCCCAAATGCTAGGATTAAAGGTGTGTTCCACTACACCCAGCTCCAATCCTGAATCTTTTCACTCTGCATCCATCTTCTCTAGCTGTGAAAGTCCGAAATCAGTGCAGCAGATGCAGGGAGCCTTTCAAAATCGAAAACCAGACTTCACATAAAGCTACAAGATGTCCACTTAAACCTGCATTTTCACAAAATGTCTGGGAGGTAGCTCAGCTAGTGGAACACTCACCTAGCATGCACAAAGTTCTGGGTTCACTCCTCAGCACCATGTAAATTTTGTATGGTGTGGAAGCTTCTAATCCCAGCATTCTGGAGGCAGGAATTGGAAAATCGGGAGTTCAAGGTCATCCTCAGCCATGTAATGAATTAAAGGCCAGCCTAGCCTACATGAGACTATCTCACAGACAACTAACTGGGCCAGTGAGGATGCTCAGTGGGAAGAGACACTTGTCACCAACCCCAATGACCTGAGTACAATTCTCAAAACACACCTGGTTGTGGGAAAGAGCTGATTCCCATAAATTGTCCTCTGACCTTATATATTTGTCATGGTACCTGTGCACCAACCCCAAACACAAAATAAATAAAAGCAATTAAATAAATAAAATGTAAATTAAAAAAATTCAGAACAGCAAATACATTTGTATATTGATGTGTGTATTTTTAGAATAAGAAAGTGGGAGGGAGGAGAGAAGAAGGAAGGGGAAGGAAAGAGAAAAAGGGTTGGTGGAAGCTGTGCTTGGGGGATTTGGGGAGCAAGAATGAGGAGTTCTCAGGAGCTGAAGATCTGCACAGCCCTTATTCCCTCCTATCACTTCTCTGGGTTCAGTCCCATACAGGGAATTGGTACTGTGAGCCCTAATCCCTCTGTTGCCAGGCAACCCACTGCTACTGTTCCAGCCCCTTACTCACATTTGAAACCCTGGACCTCTGTCTAATCTTGGTCAAAGTCAGACAAGGGTAAAATGAAGAGAGGAAGCATAACTTGAAAACAGGCACTTTGTCAGCTGTGTGCAGCTCTGTGGACTACAATGCCATCAAAAGGGAATATTTATTTATTTATTTATTTATTTATTTATTTATTTATTTATTTATTTACTGAGACAGGATTTTTCTGTGTATCCCTGGATATGCTGGAACTCACTCTGCAGACCAGGCTGGCCTTGAACTCACAGAAATCTGCCTGCCTCTGCCTCCCCAAATGCTAGGATTAAAGGTGTGTTCCACTACACCCAGCTCCAGTCCTGCATCTTTTCACTCTGCATCCATCTTCTCTCGCTGTGAAAGTCTCGTATCAGTGCAGCAGATGCAGGGAGCCTTTCAAAATCGAAAACCAGACTTCACATGAAGCTACAAGATGTCCACTTAAATCTGCACTTTCAGAAAATGTCTGGGAGGTAGCTCAGCTAGTGGAACTCTCACCTAGCATGCACAAAGTTCTGGGTTCACTCCTCAGCACCATGTAAATTTTGTATGGTGTGGAAGCTTCTAATCCCAGCATCAGGATTTCAATCAGGAGTTCAAGGTCATCCTCAGCCATGTAATGAATTAAAGGGATGTGCTACCACCACCTGGCAAGGTAATATTTATTAAGGATATATCATATGAGAACCTTTAAAAAAAAACTTTACTTACAGGGCTGGAGAGATGGCTCAGAAGATAAGAGCACTGACTGTTCTGCCAGAGGTCCTGAGTTCAAATCCCAGCAACCACATGGTGGCTCAGAGCCATCTATAATGAGATCTGGCGACCTCCTCTAGCATTCAGACATACATGCAGGTGGAGAACTGTGTACATAACAAATAATTAAAACTTAAAAAGAGTTAATGTTTTGATCCTTGGGAAAATAAGTACTCATAAAAAGTTAATAAATTTCTTTTAAAAAAATCTTTACTTACTAAGCCTGCCAACAACCTTAAAACATAGATATTATTGTCCAGCTTTAAGAATAATTGGACACAGAAGAGGAAACGGAGACACAGAATCAACGACTTGTTCAAGATCGCACAGCTAGGAAGTGAGGAAGGGGCTCTGACACGGGGTCAGGGAAGTTCCTCGTTTTTCTTCAGCACGGTCTCTACTGCTTCTCTTTTTGGCTTCGCCAAGGCCTCTGCTTCTCAAATGCTGGACTTCCCTTTTCAAATTCCCCTGATTAAGAAGTACAGGCCCAGGCGTGAGCTTGTGTATCACAGAGACATCTCACAAGTCCTTAGATTCAGACCCACAAGCATTAACAAGGGCATCGGGGACCAAGACACAGATCATAAGACTGAAAGGATGCCCCCCAAACCACCTGTGTGCACACTTTGGGGAACAGAGAACACAGGTGCCAGGGCAAGGGCACTTCCGTGAATGACTCAGTGGGTAAAGGGCTTGCTACACAGTCCCCAGAACCCACTTAAAAACAGTGGTAGGCAATGTCGGGCAGAGTAGTATGTGCTTTTATCCCAGAAAGCTGGAGAGGCATAGACAGATGGGTCCCTGGGGGCTCTGGTCAGCCACCTTGCCAAGCTGGCAAATTCCAGGTAAAGGTAAGAGATCCAATCCTGGTGGGTGTGACCCACACCATTAATCACAATAATGGCGAAGCAGAAGCAGGCTGATCTCTATGAGTTTGAGGTCAGCCTGGTCTACAAAGCAAGTTCCAGGACAGCCAGGGCTACACAGAGAAACCCTGTCTCGAAAAACAAAAACAAGAAACAAACAAAAGCAAGGTGGGAGCCAGGGAGATGGCTCAGTGATTAAAGTGCTAGCCACCCAGGCTGATGACCTGAGTTCAGTTCCTGGAGTCCGTGGAAAAGGTAGATATGGTGGCATGCATTAGTAACCCCAGCCCTCCTACTGTGAGGAAAGGTAGGAACTGGAGTGAAGGATAATTGTGAGCCACCATGTGGATGCTGGGAATTGAACTGGAGTCCTCTGCAAGAGCAACAAGTACCCTAAACCACGGAGCCAAGGCTCCAGCCCCTCCTTCATCATTTTAAAAGCATCTATACTAATCAATCTGAAAGGCTGAGTTTTTAACCAGTGAAAGTCATGCAGGTTAATACAGAGATACATTGTTGTTGATCACAGCCACCTGAGATAATACAAGTTAGCACTAGGTGTGCTGGTTAGCTGTTTCAAGTTCTTAATGTATGTTGTATGGCGGTTTGCAGTGTGTATGTCTGTGCAACATGTGCATGCAGTATCCATGGAGGCTACAAGAAGGCATTGTATCCCCTGGACCATGGTGGTTGTGAGCCACCATGTGGGTGCTGGGAGCAAACTAGAGCTTTTGACCACTGAGTCAACTCTCCAGTCTCCAAGCTTTTTATTGTCAACTTGACATAACCCTAGTGTCACTAAGGAAGAGAAAACCTCATGGAAGAATTGCCTTAATCAGATTGGCCCGTGGCCCATGTCTTCAAGGAAATGTCTTCTTTGTAAACTGACATGGGAGGGTTCAGCACACTCTCGTTCCAGGCTAGGTAAGGAGGAAGCAAGAGCCAGTGAGTGATTCAGTAAGCTGCATTTCTCTGTGATTCCGTTCCAGGTTCCTGCCTTGAGTTCCCGTCCTGATTTCCTTCAGTGATGGATTGGGATTTACAAGGGAAGTTAAAATAAACCCTCTCCTCCCCAAGCTGCTTTTGGTAGTGACGTTTACCCGGGCAATAGAAAAGCACACTAGGATGAAAGGTTACATTGTTGACAACTACAGTTCTACAAATGACCGCTTGGTCAGAGTGTTCCACAAAGGGATTCCTTTGTCTTTTGGGGGTGTCTTAGGTTTTATTGCTGTGAAGAGACAGCACGACAACAGCAACTCTTATAAATGAAAACGTATAATTGGGGCTGGCTTACAGTTCAGAGGTTTAATCTGTTATCATCATGGTGGGGAAATATGGCAGCATGCAGGCAGACATAGTGCTGGAGAAGGAGTTGAGAGTTCTGCATCTTGGTCCACAGGCATTATGAAAACAAACTGAGACACACAGAGACCTCAAAACCTACCCTCTAGTGACACACTTCCTCTTACCCAGCCAGACCTACTTCATAAGGCCACACCTCCCAGTAATGCTACTCTCTGTGGCCCTATGGGGGTCATTTTTATTCAAACCACCACAGGGGACTCACCCGGTTCCATTTCTGAGAAATCCAGGTGCCCTCTTTCCCCTCCCATCACTGACCACCTGGGCCCAAGACCTATGCTGTGTATCCCAGCACTAGGAAGACAGGTGCTGTCAATTGGATCTTGAATAGTTCCCAAAGGCCACATGTCAAAGGCTGAGTAGTCAGCCTGTGGTGCTACTGGGAAAGAGTGGAACCTTTAAGAGGCAAAACCTAGAGAAAGAAAGTGAAATCACTGGGGGCATGTCCTTTACGGGGATATCCAGACCCACCTCCTTGTTTCCTTGCTGCCATGGTGTGAGGTCTCCTCTACCACTGCAACAAAACCAGTCACAGGGCCAGCGGACCATGGGCTGAAACTTGAAATTATGAGCCTAAGTAAATCTGTCCAAGTTTTGTAAGGGTTTCACTTCTTTCTCTGTCTGTCTGTCTGTCTGTCTGGCAAAGATCTATCTAACATCTATGATCTATCTATCACTAATCTATCTATCTATCTCACATATATCTATCTAACATCTATGATTTATCTATCTATCTATCTATCTATCTATCTATCTATCTATCTATCTATCTATCTTCTATCTATTTTTATGGTGCTAAGGCTGGAACCCAAGGACTTACATCAGCTAGGTAAGCACTCTACCACTGAGCCATGCTCCCATGGTGAATCCTAGGCAAGCACCCTCCTGCTGAGTCACACACACCCTCCTCCTGGTGTATTCTAATATGCACGCTAAGCTGCATGTTTCCTGAGACAAGGTCTTGCTGCGCAGCTTGGAAGGCCCTCTTGCCTCAACCTCCCACGTTCAGAGATGACAGGCGTCCACCACCACACTTGCTTTAAGTTGACCATCTGTTGTTACCAACTATCTCCTCACAGCAACAAAAGCTGCCTACGTCCGGGAGCTGTGGCTGGGGAGGCTTAGAGGAAGGTCGCAGGCTCCTTTGGTTGTCAGAGCTCAGTGCAGTCCCTTCCTTACCTTGACCCCAGGTAGGAAGGGAGATTTGGGGGCCTGGGGAGATGGCGCAGTGGGTAAGAACACTTGCTGTCTCGGCACCCATTTAAAAGCTGCAGATGGCTGTGAGTGTGGAAGAAAAGTATAAGCTCAGGACCCCCAAGGTGAAGTTCTCGGCACTTACCCCAGAGGGACAGAGGACAGGGATAAGGGACAGGGACAGGAGAGGACAAGGGAAGAGAAGAAAGGAAAAGGGGCAAGAGTTTTTGTCCCAGAGGGACAAAGGACTGTCTCTTTATAGGAGACAGACATGACACATAGGAAAAGAGCAGCTTATAAAGCTACAAGGGAGCCCCCATGTTAGGACGAGGTGTCTAACTTTAATTGGGCATTTAATTGGGTGAGCTAAAGGAGCTTTTGATTGCTAGATTTCAACACGAAGATAGCTGGGCCTCGGTAATCAGGCTCAGGAGGAGGAAGTGGCCAAACAAGGGAATGGACCTTGGGGCTAGCTTCAGGAATGTAATCTAGTGGTTTTTAGTAAGACAGAGGGAAAGGCGGAGAAGGGCAAGGCCTGCCCAAGTCACATGCTTAAGTGGGCGGTGTCTGTTCAGGGTGCTCACCCTAGTGTTGGGGAGCAGAGAGAGGTAGGCAAATTTGGGTGCTTGCTGGCCAAGCAGTCTAGCTGAAACAGTAAGCTTGCAGACTAGCGGGAGACCTTGTCTTACAGGAAATAAGGTAGAAGGTGAAAAGACACTGGATGTCATCTCTGGCTCAGGCATCCGCTCTAGGTGGAGATTCCATCAGGCAGAACCATTTCCCTAACCCAGAGCCCCATGGTTACACAACACTCTGGGATTGCCTGAGCTGGCGAGGCACAAAATCAAAGATAAAGAGAAGTGGTTGGTGATCTTTCTTAGCACTTATCTCAGTTTATAATTACACGGCCATTAGCATGATGATGGGATTAATATCTGTTTCCACGGGCAGACTGTCAGCTCCTCAGGGGTCGGTCTTCACTGCCTCCTGCATGCCAGCCGCGAAGTGCCGCTTGGTAAACAATAATAACTGCAAAGACAGATGCAGCTATGATCTGGTGCCAGGAGGCCTCCAAGAAGCTTTGCAGGGATTATTACCGCATTTACTCCTTGGAATGGCTGGAGGAAGCCAGTGCTGTGCTGAGCCCGTGAGCTTTCCTCAAGATGGTGAAATGAAGGCGCATGAAAGGCAGGTTCCTTCAGTAAAGTGGAGGAGCTACACCTTAAAACAGACTTGTACTTTTGTTTGTTTGTTTGTTTTTGTTTTTTTGAGACAGGGTTTCTCTGTGGCTTTAAACTGGAACTAGCTCTTGTAGACTAAGCTGGCTTCAAACTCACAGAGATCCGCCTGCCTCTGCCTCCCAAGTGCTGGAATTAAAGGCATGCATCACCACTGCCCCGCCTGGACTTGTGCTTTCTCTTCTTTTTAAGGCTTTTGTTTGGCTGGTTGGTTTTTATCTTTGGTTGCTTTTGAGATAAGATCTCATTATGTATAACCTTGGCTGGTCTAGAATTAATGTAAACCAGGCTGGTGTCAAATGCAGAAATCCACTTGCCTCTCTCTCCCAAGTGCTGAGATTAAAGTACGCATCACTACATCCGGCCTCCTTTTATGGGCTGGAGAGATGGTTCAGCAGTTAAGAACACTGACTGCTCTTCCAAAGGTCCCAAGTTCAAATCCCAGCAACCACATGGTGGCTCACAACCATCTGTAATGAGATCTGGTGTCCTCTTCTGGCCTGCAGACAGAACATTGTATACATAAAAAATAAACCTTTATAGGCGGGTGGTGGTGGTGCATGCCTTTAATCCCAGCACTTGGGAGGTAGAGTCGTAAATAGCCCTGGCTGCCCTGGAACTCACAGAGATCTGCCTGCCTCTGCCTTCTGAGTGCTGAGATTAAAGGTGCATGTCACCACAATCAGTATGCCTGAGTTTTGAACTTATTCTGGCTTCTCTTATAATTCTATGCTTTGTAGTGTAGGCGTGTGCCGCGAAAGGCCTGAGTTGCCATTCTCCCTTCGCATAGAAGCTGTATAGCTTTAAGACAGGCCACACTTAAGTTCTCTGATGGGTTGTGCTTCTATCGAGGCATTAACAGTAGTGTAGCAGGCTTGCGCCACATAATAAAACCCTTGGCCCAGTGCCCAGCACACAGTGGTATGTAAGCAGGGAAAGATAGCTCTTCATCAGAGATGAAGGCACTCTTCTTGCTGAGAGACTCCAGATCTGACACAAGGTCCTCGTTTCCTGGCGGCTTGGAGGACGTTTTGGAAGAGGGAGCTAGCAGAAAGAGGTTTAAGGACTGGAGGACGGAGGGGAGCAAACGCTGCGCTCTGGACCTGCACTTGTAAACCACAGCAGCCGCAGTCACCTGCACAAGATCAAGGCAGAAAGATCACTCAACGTTCCAGCAGGAAGCACTCGAACTGGACTTGGTAGGTTACGAGGGGGGGGGGAAGAGATATGAAAGTTCATGCTTTTGTGTTGGGGTGCCTTGTGGGAACAGGAAGAGACACTTTGGAGCTAGATCTGACTGAGATGCAATGCTCATATATATTGAATTGTTAGAGAACAACAGATACTTTTATTTAAAAAAAAAAAAGAAAGAAAAAATTCTTATGTCTCCATGTCCCCTCTACGTCCCCAACAAGATGCAGTCACCATTCATGAATCTCATACTGCCCAACTCTACCCATCATTGCTCAAAGATGCCTGCATACAGTATGTGCATGCACTTGTGGGGGGCCATGTGTGCGTGCTTGTGTGCAGGCCAGATAGTTTTGGAGGCAGCACCCCTCATGTGTGGTTCATGAGGAGGCTAGACTACCTGAAGAGCAAGACCTGGGAGCCTTCTGACTGCCTCCCCAGAGCTGGGATTACAGACCTGGGCTGCCATAGCAAGGTGTGCACACGGGTTCTGATCCTCAGACTTGCATGACAAAGGCTTTACCGTGCCACTTCCTCGGCCTCTGCTTGCACATTTTATTTGTGTGTGTGTGTGTGTGTGTGTGTGTGTGCACATGTCATGATGCACGTGTGGAAGTGAGCGGACAACTTTCTGAAGCTGGTCCTCTCCTTCCACCACGTGGGTCCTGGGGATGGAACTCAGGTCGTCAGCCTTGGCAGCAAGTGCCTTCATCTTCCAACAAAAGCAGTCTTGTTCTCCCCTCCTCTCCATCTTTCTCAGTTTCTATCCTAGAAGGACCCACATTCTTGGGTGCCAAAGTCTGGATTCACCTGCTGGGGATGTTGTCACAAATCATTGCCAGGTGCTTGGACAACAAACCTGTCGCCTTATGGTTCTGGATGTTTTAAGTATAAAATATAGGTTGAGCATCCTGCTTCCTTCCTTCTGAGGCTCGAGGCAGGGATCCACCAAGGGGCTTCCTCTTCAGGGTACAGATGGCTGTCTTCTTCCTGGGTCCCTCCATGCTGCCTTCCCTCTGTGAATTTCCGTCTCTGTGTCCCCATCTCCCCTTTTCACAAGTTGGGTTGAATTAGAGCCAACCCTCGAGACCTTGTTTTGCTGTGATTATGTCTGTAAAGACCTGCTCTCCAGAACCACACCTATGACCCTGCCACTGAGGCAGGAGAATCACTGCAAGTTTGCAGCCAGCCTTGGCAACATAGTGAGTTTTAGACAAGCCAGGAGTTCAAAGCAAGTTCCTGCCTCAGAGCAAACAAACAACAAACACATCATCGGGGTGGACGCAGTAGTGCATGCCTGACACCCTAGTACTCAGGAGACAGAGGCAGGAGTATTGAGAATTTGAGGCCAGCCTGGCCTACATAGTGAGACTACGCCTCAAATTTTTAAAAATAATATAAAATAGAAGGGGGGCTACTTGGGAATGGGTAGGAAAGTGGGGTGGGGCAGATGATGATGTGGTCAAATGTATTTGTACAGAACGTCATAGCAGGGGTTGAAGAGACGTCTCAGCTGTTAAAAGAACTTGTTGCTCTTGCAGAGGACACAGGTTTGACTCCCACTCCCATGGTGGTTCACGACCATCTGTACCTCATTTCCAGGAATTCTGATTCCCTCTTCTTACCTCTGATGGTACCAAGCCTACGCAAGGTACACAGACACACAGGCAAAATATTCACACATAAAACAAAAATTAATAAATCTAAAAAAAGTCATATGAAAACCAACATTTTGCACAGTGAATATACACGTATGCACACACCCGCGCACACACATGAAACTATAATCAAACAAAGTTGTGCTGAGAGTCCCTAGCACATGCACTTTGGGGAAAGACAAGATTCAAACTGTAGCCAAGTCTGCATTCTGAACTGTTTCCTTCTCCAAGTTCTCGTCTGTACGTGTAGGCATGTGAACTGGTGACTCCAGGACTGACAGTCGCATGTGGCCAATGAATGAAGAGGACAGGGATTCCTTGCCCCACCCTAGAATCCGTGATCTCCACATAGACAGGCTCCAAACCAAAGTTGTCACATCTTCAAACCTTTAATCCCAAATCAGATCACAGTAAAGTCAGGCCCGGCCCAGGCTCTTCTCTGCCCCACCAGGCCGGCTGAGGACGTCTCTCCCTCAAGTGAATCATCACAGACTCAGACAAGGAAGGTCCCCCCCCCAATCCTTCTGGGACCCCTGCCCTCCCACCAGCTTATAGCCATCTCCCCAACAGGTCCCTGGAAGGTTCTCCAGGAAGCCCACGTTTGCACATAGCCTCTTCTCATCCTCCCCCAAGCAACCCAAATTCAGCTACCAAGAAAGGGTGTGTGTGTGTCTGTGTGTGTGTGCATACACACAGATGCATTGGGAGGGGGTCAGAGTTCAGCATCAAGCATCTTCCTCCATGGCTTCCAACTTATTTTTCGAGACAGGGTCTCTCACTGGACCTGGACCTAATTCATTGGCCAGGTTATCTGGCCACTAAGCGCCATGGTTCCCCCAGTCTCTAACTTCCCAACCCTGGGGATTACAGAAGTGTACCACTGATTTGGCTTTTAAAGTGTGTTCTGGAAGCCCAAACCCAAGTCCTCATGACTTGGTCAGCAAGTACTTTACTTACTGAGCCATCTCTCCTGCACCCCCAAAAGTGTTATTTATAGAGAGAAAATGAGGGGCCAAGATGTTTTGTAAAATGGACCCCCAGAGTGGGAAGAACAGTCTCTCAGAAGAGAAATGGAAAGTCTTGAGGAGAAAGATGGAAACTGAGGCAGGCTTGGCAAATGCCTGCAGAAAGCAGGCCAGGGCTCTAGGGCTCTAGGTGGTTGGGTCACCCTGCTTGGGGCACAGTGACCGCCACGGCCAGGAAGGCAGGGAGAGCAGCAGGAAACAGACTCCCCCCAGCAGCAGAATCAGGCCAGCACCCACACTGCATCCCAGGGACCAGGAATACTCATAGGTCAGGCGTGGAGCTGGGGGAGTGTCAGGGCTGGCTCCTTGAAGCAGGGCTCTAACGGAATGCCGGAACACCTCCAAGCTGACCAAGAGCAGCAGACCTGTGGGGGGAGAACAGAGAGAGATTTGGGCTGGAGAGATGGTTCGGTGGTGAAGACCACTGACTGGTCTTCCAGAGGATCCGAGTTCAATTCCCAGCACCCACATGGTAGTTCACAACTGTCTGTAACTCCAAGATCTGACATCCTTACATAGACAAACATGTAGGCAAAACAACAATGTACAAAAATCAGGAATAAGGAATAAGTGAATGAAGAATGAATGAATAAAAAGTAGAGAGTGAAATTCTTAGCTCTGGGACTCCAGTTCAGGTTTGAGACTGTCACCCCTCCTTCATTCCTTTATCAACTAAGGACCCTCTTATGCTTTTCCTTCGGTCACTCAGCAGTCATGCTCATTCCATCAATGGGGGCAGGAAGCAAGCTTTACATCTGTGCTTAACATGGAGACGTTTCTCTCTCTCTCTCTCTCTCTCTCTCTCTCTCTCTCTCTCTCTCTCTGTGTGTGTGTGTGTGTGTGTGTGTGCGCGCGCGCACGTGTGTGCCTACCCATGCGTGTATATGTGAAGGCCAGAGGTCAATGCAATGTGTCTTTCTCAATTACTTTCCACCTTATTTTTGAGGCATTGGGGATTGAACCCTGGCCCTTGTACTTGCTAGGCAAGTGCTCGTCCACAGAGTTACACCTCCAGCTCCCACTTCACGTTAAAAAACAGCTTTAAATTACATTTCGGTGAGTGTGTGTGTGCACCATGACACATATGTGGAGGTCAGAGAATTACTTGTGCAAATCAATTCTCTCCTTCCACCATGTGGGACTTGGGGAGTGAACTCGGGGCATCAGACTTGTTTCAAGTCCCTGTGCATGCTGAGCCGTCCTGCAGGTCCTACACCTTATTTTTTGAGACAGGATTTCTCATTGGCCCAGTGCCCACAGTTTGGCTAGACTCACTGGCCAGCAAGCCATCCTGTCTCTGCCACTCTGTTGGGATTATAGATTTATAAAGAACAGAGTATAAAAGATGCCTTGCTTTTAATGGGTTCTAGAGATTAAATGCAGGTTGCCGTGCTTGCAGCAGCAAGCATTTTATTGACTGAGCCCTTGCCCTAGCCTCCCATTTCTTCATTTTGAGACAAGGTCTCCTATAGCCCTAGCTACCCTGGAGTCATTATATATACCAGGCTGGTTTTGAAGGTCCTAAGATTCTCCTTCAACTGTTTAAATAGTGGGATTACAGCATTTTCCACTATGTCTGGCTTAATCACTTTTATTTGGGTTTAGGAGGTAGAGGTTGAGACAGGCTCTCTCTATGTAGTTCTAGCTGTCCAGAGCTTACTTTGTAGACCAGGTTGGCTTGGACCTCAAAGAATCCTCCTGCTTCTGCCTCCCAAGTTCTGGAATTAAAGGCATGTGCCATCACACCTGGCAAACACTTTTCTGTGGATGGGTATTTTACCTGCATTTTTGTCTGAGCGCTGTGTGCATAAAATGCCCCCAGACGTATCGGATCACCTGGGACTGGAGTTATTGATGGTTGCAAGGAATTGAACCTGTGTCCTCTGGAAAAACTGCCCGTGTTCTTAACAACTGATCCATCGCTCCAGTTGAAATCATTATCATTTTTTAAAGGAATTGTTTGCTTCTTAGTTTGAGACAGAATCTTGCTATGTAACTCAGGCTGTTCTCTAACTCACAATTCTCTTGCCTTAGTCTCCTGAGTGTTAGCCTTATAGGTATTTACCACAATACCTAGCTAGCTCTTTTTATAGGATTTTTCTCCAATCCTTAGGTATTCTTGTCAAAAAAAAAAAAAAAAAGAACACAAATTAGATACTACTGGATAGGGGCTGCTATATTGCACCTTCGGAAACAAATACAGGAGGAAAAAAGAGGATTTCAGAGTGATATGTGGTAGGGAGAAAAAAATTAAAGGTGTATTTTTGCGTGCGTGCGTGTGTGTGTGTGTGTGTGTGTGTGTGTGTGTGTACTATGTAAGTGCAATATCCACAGAGGACAGAAGAGAGCAGCAGATCCTCTGGAGTTGGAGTTACATACAGCTATGATCGGCCTAACATGAATGCAGGAAACCAAACTTGGATCCTGTGGAAGAACACCAATTGCTCTTGACCTATGAGCCATCTCTCCAGCACCTCCAAATATTTAAAGTAGGGAGGGTCAGGAATGATCATGTGTGCCTATTCCTAGTACTCAGGATTACCACAAATTCAAGGCTGGGCTACATAATAAATTCCAGGCTAGTAATTGATACATGAACACAAATGCTGGCAAGAATGTTCACTGCTGAGGTGAGTTTAAAATTTTTCTGCTATGGAAATCAGTATTCCTGAGTGATATAAAAAAGCAGGCTGAGTAAGCCAAAAGTAGCAAGCCAGTAAACAGTATTCTTCCATGACCTCTGCTTCAGTTCCTATCTCCTGCCCTGCTTTGGCACCTGCTCTGACTTTCCTTACTGATGAACTATTACTTGGAAGCATAAGATGAAATAATCCTTTTTTCTAACCAAGTTGCTTTTGATGGTGATGCTTATCACAGTTATAGAAACCAGGAGATGGTGGCACATGCCTTAAATCCCAGCATTCAGGAAGAAGGAAGGAAGGAAGGAAGGAAGGAAGGAAGGAAGGAAGGAAGGAAGGAAGGAAGGAAGGTTAACTAGGACAACATGTATCACTACCATCATTATCACCATTATCACTAATAATGCAATGACACCAGCACTGTCACAACCACCACATACGCACTAATATCTACCACCATCATCTCTAGAGTCACAACCATGATCATCACTATCATCACCACAACCTATTGCCACCATGATCTCTATCCCTACCCTAACCCCATCGTAATCACCATTACTATCATCACTTTTACTGTCATCACCACCATCTCTATCACCAGCTCATCCTTTGCAGTTCAGTGAAAGAGGCCAAGAAAGCTTAGCATCAAACCTTGCCTCTGGGTGGCGACCTGTGCAAGACTGGTCCATCAACAATCGGTTATGGAAATGGAGATACATTCCTCAGTGGTGTTGTAGCCACTGGTAAGTTGACTTTGGTGAAGCAAATGACCTTCTACCCATGCAGGCAACCCTAATTAAATGCAGTGGGACACCAAAAAACAAAGCCGTGAAAGTTGAAGGAGAACTTGTAAAGAAGGGGGTCGGCAGGAGAGGGACAAGAGGGAATGCATGGGTGGGGGTGCGAACAAGGTGTCACACATCATATCTATGCGTCTGTGTATGCATGAATGTAAAACTGTGAGCAAATTTAAAAGAGAAAAGTCCCACCCCTGCCATTAGGGGCTGTGTGTCTATGAGAGGGCACTTGACTTTTCTGAACTTCAGTGCTCTTATCAACAAAATGAAGACTAATAGCCTTTGGGGCTGGAGAGATGGCTTGATGATTAAGAGCACTTGCTGCTCATGCAAAGGACCCAGGCTGGGTTCCCAGCACTCACACGGCAGCTCACTATCATTTGTAACTCCAGTTCCAGGGTCTGGACTCCTCAGGCACCAAGCACACATATGGTGAATAGACATGCATGAAGTCAAGCTTTCATACATATTAAATGAATATTAAATAAATAAGCAAAAGATAGGGACTGGAAAGATGGTTCAGCAGTTAAAAGCACTGGCTGTTCAAAGGACCTGGGTTCAATTTCCAGCACCCACATGGCAGCTCTCAACTATCTGTAACTTTAGTTCTAGGGGATCTGACACCCTCACATAAAGCAAAGCTAAGGCCGGGCAATGGTGGCGCACGCCTTTAATCCCAGCACTTGGGAGGCAGAGGCAGGCAGATCTCTGTGAGTTCGAGACCAGCCTGGTCTACAAGAGCTAGTTCCAGGACAGGCTCCAAAGCCACAGAGAAACCCTGTCTCGAAAAACCAAAAAAAAAAAAAAAATAAATAAATAAATAAAGCAAAGCTAAATAAAGCACTAAAAATTTTTTAAGTAAATAAATAAACCATAGCAACCTTTAGCTAGTCCACTCAATGTAAAGCTCTGAGGTAGATGTCAACCAAACTGAAGTCTTTGTTATTACTGAGGTATACATTTTACAAGATGTGGCCTTTTTTTTCTGAATCTTCGCCTACAAAAATATAACACACATTGCTTCTAGGTGTTTTGGCCAAAATAATGTGTAGTATCTGTCCTTATCCAATTAATTTCTAATGTGTCCTCTATATTAAATGGATTTTTGGAGTTAGGAGTTGGAGTAGGAGCTTACTCCATCCACTCCACTCATTGACCTGGTATTGCAGTGCCTCCAGGAATGGAGAAAAAAAAAAAGAATATAGCACATGAGGCTGGAGAGATGGCTTAGTGGTTAAGAGCACCAGCTGCTCTTCCAAAAGATCTGAATTCAATTCCCATTAGCCACATGGTGGTTCATAACTATAACTGTAATGGAATCTGGTTGCCTCTTCTGGTATTCATGAAGACAGAGCACTCATACACATTAAATAAATAAATCTTAAAAAAAAAGAATATAATACAGTTCCTGCAGAATCAAAGTTCAAAACTCAAAGACTGTTTTGGAAACCTTCTTAATGGCTTGAGACTCTCTCATCTTTGGACCTACTCAGCTCCTGAGCTTCTTTGACCACCCAGCATGCAATACTGCTCACAGACCTGCCTCTTCCTCCAATTACACAATTATACTACAGTGTTGGAGATTGCAAGCCAAATCTAAAAGAGTGGTTGGAGAGCATTCAATTGTCATGCAACAACAGGATTTAGAAAGTTCCTGGATTTTATATTTTACATAAACTCACTCCAACTCCTGGTAAGCAATAGTGCCTGAAGATTTACCCCTCCCTTTGGTATCAGTCATTGGAGACCCCATGTCCAAACCCAAAATAGTATTATTTAGAAACATTCCACCCCTCTGCCTACAACTGAATTTGGAATTCTTCCATCTTTGAGACTACTACAGCCTTTGGACAGACCCCTCCTCTGCTCCCAGCATGGAGCAGCGAGTGGAGATCTCATTCTCAGAGTACAGAGATTCTTGGCCCTCCCAGCTCCAAATGTAAAACAGCATTTAAATCTAAATAAACCTTTCCAGTAAGAGTCCTTGGAATTCTTCCATCTTTGAGTATACTAGAGCTCTTGGGTTTCTCTTTACTCCCAACACGCAGCTGGACTTGTAGATTCTACTTCCCAGCATGCAACATGGTGTGGCGTGCTCAGCACTCAAATGTGAGTGGAGATGCTAACTTCCAGCATGCAACAGTTGGTAGAGATCCAAACACCCAGAACAACAGTGTGTAGAGATCCACCTTTAGCATGCAACTGGATACAGTTTCCACCTCCCAGCATGCAGCAGCGTGTAGAGACCTCACTTCCTAGCATGCAGTGTCCTTAGCCTTTACACACTCAGCCCTCACCTGAGAGGCCAAAGCAGACGGCTCCCAAGCGGAGCAGGAACTCTGCACCTTTGCTGAGCACCATGATGACACAGAGGCAGCCCAAGGCCATGGCTGTCAGGCTCAGTACAGCTATCACAGCAGCTGCCAGGTTTACTTCTGCAAGGAGGGGCCAAGGAAGAGGCAGAGAACATGGGAACAGGAGCACGGACAGCACTCCTCCACGAGAAGCACAACCAGAAGGACGGAGGACTTCAAAGTCCTCCTGAGAGTGTGTTATTTACACTGTTGAAAGAAGGGAGACTCAGATAGGCCTGTTAGTTACTTGGCTCAGGGTATAGAGCAAAAGGGGGACAAGTTCAGGTCAGGGATACTGAAATGACCATCTGCAACTTGTCCTTTGGTCATCACTGGGTCAACGGATAATGAAGTGGAGGGAACAGGATGTAGGAGACAGTGGTAAAGATGATTCATTATCTTGTAATCACCCAGGTTGTAATTTTCCCCAACTACCCCCCAGCTGGAAAATTCTGGTAAAGTTCTACACTGCCCTTAATCTTCAGCTCTGGAAAATCAGGATCAGACGTCACAGGAAGTGCTCAGTGTACTGCTCGGCACCATAGGAGGTGGTCCAGACCAGTGCACTAGGTGATTTTACCATCTCAGAGGTGCACAGAGATTTGATTCAGGTCACACAAGAAATGAATGGAGAAGGTAAGGGACCCTTGTATGCACCAGGTCTCATAAGAGTTTAGCTGCATTAAATTCTCATTTAAAAAAAACAAACAGCGAGAAACATGAAATGATCCCAGTTCCTCTATGAAGACACTTGGGCATTGGAACGATGTTCAAAAAGCTAGATTTAGGGTAGAAAGGACAAAACTCTCCGAGTCTGATTGTTTGGTATAGTGGTAGCTACCAGAGACACATTCCATTTTAAATTCACTGAAGTTAAAATTAAAAATTCATTTCCCCATTATACCAGCCACCTTCTGAGCACTTGGCACTCCCATGGGGCTCGAAGCCATTATATGGACCAAAGAACACGCTCAACATTTTCACTTTTCACATACGATTCTGTAGATTCAGATTCTGGGGGAGGATTGGGATCATATCCCTGCCCTTTTGTGGAAATGGATAGTAATACTCTCAACCATTTCTGATTTGTTTTCTCACTTGGGTGATGAAGCTATGAAGCTAAAGTTCCAAACTGTAGGGCTTTCGTAAGAACTAGAGTTAGTGCTAACAAACCATGAGTGCTGAGCTTAGCTTGTACAGTGTCCTTAAAATGTTTATAATGTTCAATACAGAAAGAAAGTATAATTTGTCCAAGTCACATGGTACAGGCTGAGTCAGTGGTCAGAATGCTGGACTCAAGGTCTGGTGATCACTGCCCCTACTCTTTTTTTTCTTTTTTTTTTTTGAAACATGGTTTCTCAGTGTAACAGTACTGGCTGTCCTGGAACTCGCTCTGTAGACCAGGCTGGGCTCCAACTCACAGAGATCAGCCTGCCTCTGCCTCCCGAGTGCTGGAATTAAAGGTGTGTGCCACCACTGCCTGACTATTGTCCCCACTTTTGACTCACGATCCCCCTCCAAATATGGGACAGTACCAGATCTGAGCCCATCCTGAGCACCACACTGTCACTCACTCCTTCAGAGCTGTCATGCTACCCTCACCCCTCTCTTGTCGCAATATGAGATGTCCTCACCTTTCCTGGTGGTTCGCTGGAAGATGCGTGCATTCTCCCCTGTGGTGAAGAATTTGAAGTAGGTGCAGTTTGCTTCTGTGGGGTTCAGGAAAGAAAAAGAGGAGGTGATAACATGAAGTTCTGTGTGAGCTCAAGGCTGGACACTACCCAGACACTTACAGGGAGCTAAAAATAGAATATTAGGATGACTGACACACAGCGGAGAAAAATCAGACTGGCAAGACTGTGCAGCATAGGAAGGTGCTTGTGCTAAGCCTGAAGACCTGAGTTCAATTCTTGGAATTCACACACTAGAAGGAGAGAGCTGACTCTGTGCACACACACACACACACACACACACACACACATAAATACACCGTTGCGGGAGCAGAATAAATAAATAAATGCACCGAGATGGACAACAACACTGAGATGTAAATATCACTTTCCACATCACTGATGTCTGGGGAGTGCGTTTGTAACTCCAAGACCTATGGTCTAAGCCTTTGGCACAGTGAACCATTCACCTCTCTGGACTTTCAGATTCTTTTCCTCTTTAAATGAGTTGACAATCTCTCCTCCCAGGTCCTTCATGTGAGTCTGAGGAGCAAGTGGATTAGAAACGAGCTTTCACTTCATTCAACAAAGGACAGCAAGATGCAGGTACCAGGAGGTTAAGGGACTTGGGAAAGAGTCCTCTCTCCTATGCTGCATACACAAAGAGCTCCTGCCGATTAGCAAGGGGGAAGAGAAGTTACCCCATTGAAACACGGGCAAAGGATATGAATAGTGATTCACAGGCGGGCAAATCTGGAGAGTTCACAAGTACATGAAGAGAGACTGCTGCAGCGGGAGGCAGAGAAATGCGACTTGAACCAGCAGGGAGGAAGCACTTCAGATCAATTAGTTGGGCAAATATTGAAAGGGCAGTGTGAAGCACTGGGGGGAGAAGGGGAAGCAGCTGGGAGGGTAAACCGGCACTAGTCTGTATGTGAAGGACTCTGACATATTAAAGCGTGAAGTGCAGGTGTACAGCAGGCAGTAACCGTTCAGTCAGTAATAGGCCAGGTGTGTGACTAAGGGACAATGAGTACATCACCTCGCAGCTAGAGAGATGGCTCAGTGGTTAAGAACATATCCCATCCCTGCTGAGGACCCGAGTGAGGGTCCTGGTACCTTCATCAGGCAGCTTAAAACAGCAACTCCAGCACTGGACATCCAATGCCCTTTTCTGGGCTCGGTGGACCTTTCTGAGCCTTCGCACACAGGTACACCTTGCCCCCCACATATACACACATGTTAAAAGTAAAAGTAAACTAAGTCATGATTTTGTCACATAGAAGCCACCCGAATCTACACGAGTACATGCTTTGGTGTTCTCCAACATGAATCAGCTAAAACGTGCGTTTCTCAGAATACATCTCTGCTACTAAGTGACGCGTGTTTATAGGCCTTTGCCCTATAACACAATAATTTCACTTCTGTATATTCCAAGAAGGAAAAATAACACATATGGGAATATAGATATGATTGTTCTCTGTGGCATCGCTTACTAAAATGGAGGAGGAAATAATCTAGTGTCCATCTCTCAAGCGATAGTTAGTTGAGATAGATGCTCTCGTGGACAGCTTTATAACAGAATCATGATGAACTAAAAAAAAATAAAGCAAGTCAGAGAGATTGGGAAATCAGTGTTGATTAAGAAAAATTACATTGAAATCAATACAAAGCCACATAATACAATTTCTTCAAACCAAAACACACACATATATAAACTCAAATTCTACTTTTTTTCCAAGTCAAAACGTGTGTATGGCTGCAATGCCAAACACATTAGAGAATTGAATTAAGAAAGATTTTTTTTGGTGACGGGTCTCCCTGTGTAGCTCTGGCTATCCTGGAATTTGCTATATAGACAGAAAGATCCTCCAGCCTCTGCTTCCCAAGTGCTGGGACTAAAGGTATGTACCACCATGTACAGCGTGGAAAATAAATTTTAAAATATGCAGATGTGGTGTCAGACTGGCCCATGTGAGACACTGCCTCTAAAAAGAAAAAAAAATTAAGACATAGCATGAGAACCTTCTGAAAGCAGACAATAATTTTTGTGCAAACATTTTATGTAAACATATGTAAAATTCACTCAATACTGTTGTTAATTTAAATATGAGAAAGCTTAAAGTTAAAAGCAGCATGTTCTAACATGCTAAGACAGGGTTTCATGTATCCTAAGCTGACCTTAAACCTGCTGTAAAGCAAAAGATGGCTTTGAACTTCTGACCCTGCTGCCTCCACCTCCCAAAGGCTAGGACTACAGGCATATGGCACCATGCCTGGTTTATGTGATGCTGAGGATCAAACTCGGGGCTTTGTGCATGCTAGGCAAACAGTACACCAATAAATCACACCCCGGCTCCCAGAATGCATCCTACACTTCAACCTACTCTTATTCTACATACAAGGAAACTGAGGCACAGAACAGAAGGGGGTGTGCAGAATCAGGAGGGGTTGAGAACATTGAAAAGGGAGCCAGACAATTTGGAGAAATGGAAGTGGAACTCTACCAATTGAAGGGGGAGATGAAGGGACAAGGGGATAAATCCACATCAAGTGAGAGTAGGGGCACGCCAGATATCAGCTTGGGGAAGTCGGGTTGCAGTCTCCAGGCAAGGAAGATGCTCTTTGTGGACACTGGCAAAGGATACATTCTAGACCCATGAGAAAGTAGAGTTCCTTCTGGGACTGGGTGTGGTATCTGACATTCCATTTGGCTGCTGATAACAGGACTTTGTGTCCGTGTCCCACAGAGGACAGGGCAAACTCACTTAGGAAGCAACAGAGTGAGTCACTCTCTGATAGGATAGCCAAGGGACATGCAATGGCTTTCTTTTAATTTTCAAATGAAGTTATTTCTTTGAGACAGTGGAATCTAAGAGAGGTCCTCTGATGAACATAATTATGGTATTTTGGGAATGGCCTTGTAAGAAAGGTGAAGTCCTCTTTTTTTGTTTTGTTTTGTTTTTGGCACAAGGGGTTATGAAGCCTAGGCTGACCTACAACTCACTATGTAGCCAAGCTGGCTTTGAATTCCTGGTCTTCCTGCTTCTGCCTACTCAGTACTGGTGTGTGTTGCCATACTCAGCGGTGAAGTCCTTTCTGACAAGCAGAGGAAACAGCAAGAGGTGTGAAGGACCTCATCACACACGGTGAGGTGGCAGCGGGCAATCTTCTCTCCCAAAGAATGAGGCCTTAAGTTCTAGTTATACAACAAAACATAGCTCTTAGGAACCGAGACATCTGAAAGTCAAACCACAGAGATCTAGCCTGAGGCACAGACTGGACACTAAGAGTTCTTGCTCCTTATTTTTCTCCCCTCTAGAACGAGTATGGTGAAACTCATCAGTGAGCTATGCTCCAGTTCCTCTCTGGGAGACTCTAGGCAGGTCCTCTCCCACTAAGTCACACTCCCAGCCCCTCACTGGGGGACTCTAGGCAAGTGTTCTACCACTGAGACATGCCTCCAGTCCTCTTTGCGCTTTTTTAGAAAGGATCTCACAAAGTTGCTCAGGCTGACTTTCAACTCCATCTGTATCCCAGGCTGCCCTCGAGCTCTCATTCCTCCTGAGTACCTATGACTACAGAATCGCACCACCAGGCCCAGCTAGCATCCCATATTCTTTTTCATTATCCCACTTGGGATCATTTTGACTGAGGTCCCAAGCAGTGAGAAGCACAAGAATTAAAATAGCTGATCAGGATAGACAGGTAGTTCAAGCCACAAACAGTGACTTCCCACTTCAAAAGCTTAGAACATTATATTTTGGGTTCCATACCACATCTGGAAAAGTAGCGGTTAAGAATGAAAGGAAATCCAACCAGAGCCCAGAAGGGGTGAAAGGGTATTCCAGCAGGGGTCCTGAGACTATCGGGTACACACTGGAGAGCAGCACTGCAGAGATCTCATCAAACAAGTGATATCCAATGTGGTTTTTAATGGGTATCAAATACTGTCCGTGAGTTAAAAGCGGTAAAATAAACACCATCCAGTTCCCGGGGTGGTATAGAATGTCCCACTTGTCTAAGAAAAGAGCATAGCGTGTTCTGTCAGAAAGTGAGAGGTACAGGATAGCCCTCTGGCACAGCTGAAAGCAAAGGAACTACCATGTGGGGAAACGAAGGGTGTGGGTGCCTACAGAGCAAGGGAGAAGGGTGGGAATGTACGTTCTGACGACACCGAGGTGAGAGAGGCTGGTACAAACGTTTCTCAAGAGAGACAATGTGCACCCAGAATTCTAAGAGGTACCGGGCAAGAATTTCGTTTGATTGTATCCACAAACAGGGAATCGGCACAGATTTTATGACTTCCGGGTGGGCGTAGGGTGGTCTGTCTCCACAGAGCCTCATAGAGTGGGAATGTGGGATGTCTCCAGGCTTCTAGTTAAGGGCACAGGCTGTCTGTGGGTGCATGGCTGTCTGATGGGGAATGCAGGCAGTTCTAGGGGATACGGTTGGCGGGGGTGGTTACAGGCTGTTCTGAGGGTACCAGCTGGGTCTGAAGGCACAGGCTGTCTCTAGGGGTACAGGCTGGTCTGGGGCACAGGCCATAGCTAGAAGACAAACTTTAAGAAACAAGTTTCTTCAGCTTACCTGAGCTAATGCGAGCTCACTGACTCCAGACTGACTGCGGAGGAAGGGGGGAGGTCCAGCATAGAACCAAACTAGGCCCTCTGAATATGGGGACGCTGGCAGTGGGACCAGGAGTCTAGATATAGCTGGGAGGGGCTTGGTCCTGCCTCAAAGCTCTACTAGACTTTGTTGACTCCATAGGAAGCCTTACCCTCTCTGAGGAGTGGATGGGGAGTGGGGTAAAGAGGGAGGTGGGTGGAGAGAGCAGAAGGCGGGGGGAGTGGGATTGGTATGTAAAATGAGAAAAGAATGTTTTTTTAAAAAATAAATTAAAAATTTTTATAAAAGGAACAAATTACTTTAGGGGATATGTTGCTTGGGGACATGGGCTAGGTCTGCACTTCTCTCCCCACACCCCCTTTCTCTCCAGTTTCTGTGAGCACAGGTTGATCTAGTCACAAACTTTCAGGGATAAGACTGTTTGTTTTTTTTTTCTCCTGGAGCAAAGTTTTCCCAGACATAAGTTTCTTTCTCCCTGACTGTGGGACACAGGCTCAGGACACAGCCTCTCACCTCCTGGCAGCTCAGCCGGGCCACAGGTCTCCCTGCTCGCGGGCACGTCCGCCTGCCACAGTCGCTTGATGCACACCTTCCACAGCCCCATATGGGCAGCCTCACAGACGGCGCTGCCGTTGGTCTTGTATGTATTAAATTCCACCCAGAACTCGGTGCCCACCGACAGCACAGCCAGGGTAGCACCCACGGCAGCCAACAGCAACACTAGCTTGATCTTGCCCTCGAGCTCCGGAGTCAAGCCAAGATTCTGCTGTCCCTGGGCACGACGCCGTCCCACAGCTGCTCGACGGCGGTCCTCCTCTTGCATGAAGAAGTTAGACCACATCATCATGATGATGGGAGCAGGCAGAGCTCAGGCGAGCTTCGAGGAGTCAGACAGACCTGTGCAGGGGACCCTGAGGAGCAGGGAGCAGGGCCTGGGCTTTTCAAGGAAGTGGGGTGCTCAGTGTCAGCTAGATTGGGAATAAGCAAAAGCTGAACCCTGAATGCAAGAGGAAGCCTCTGCCTCTCCGGAAAGGAAAAATAAGCAAAAGCAAACAAGCAAATAACCTATATTCTTGGCCTAAGCATACCTGGTGGGTTTAAACAGACACCACCAGAGCTTGTGCACATGAATTTGGCACAGGAGAGGCCTAGAAGAAAAGCCAGGCTCCTCTGAGGTTCACCTACCCTGGGGAGCCCCAGGGGGAAGACCTGCCCAGTCTCTGCAGGCTGCTGATGGGGTCTCCAGTAAGCCTCAGAATTTTCTCAGAGAGAGAAGCTGAGGTGTTTCGTGTGTTTGAGATAGTCTAGAGTTCTTCGGGCTCAGAGTTTGTAAAGGGAGGAATCACAACACCTTTAGATTATACAAGAGGAAAAATTGTGGTTCCCCAGGGAAGAACTGAAACCGCTCCAAGTCTCAAAGAGGCAAGGAGTATCCTCCAATATTCACAACAGATCCGGGTAAACTCTTATGGAATTCTGGGGAAAGGGAATGGGTGAGTCAGGAACTACACAGAAAAGAGCCCAGGTCTCAACGGTGGCTGAGAATCTATGTGGTGTCCAGAAAAGAGTCTTGGGGACTCTTTAAGGGCCCAGGAGAAAGACCTGGGGTCCCGACAGGGCTCAGATCAAGGCACTATGGTCCACACTGTGGCTCAGAAAACCAGAGCAAAGTACCCTGGAGGCACAGGACCTGGGAAGGGACACAGTGAGTCCATCTAGTCACTCGGCTCCCCTCCCCCTGGCTCCCAGGGCCGGCCCGGCCGGGATCGCTCCAGTCTCAGCTCGGGGTCCCGCGTCCCTCTCGGTCTTCCCACCCGGGTCTCCCGGGTACTGGCCCCTCGCGCTCTCCTGCCTCCGCGCTGCGCCGGCCCCAGCTCCGCGATGCCTCCGAAGCGTCCGGTTTTGCTCGCCTCCGCCCGCTCGGCCCTCCGGACCCGCTGTGCTCGCTGCCGGCCTCGTCCCATCCGCCCACCCCCTCACCCCACGGGCTATTTCGGGCTCGACCCGTAAATAACACCCGCACCTGTCGCTGGTGCCTGTTGCCATAGGGATCCCGGGTATTTTAAGGGGACAAGGGGCGGAGGAGAGAGGCCTCTAGGAAGGAGGGGCTGGGGGCCGGGTGTTCAACAGGCAGAACCTAGGGAATTTTGTTTCCCCAAGGGTCCGGAGGCGGGGCTGCGAAGTCCAAACTCCAAAATCTGGAGGCAAAGAGCCAGTGAATGACTGAGAACTTGTGTTTCTGTCCTGAGCAGGCTGGGCTGGAAACTCGCTAGCTGAATTGCAGGGTTCTAAGAGCCAGAGGCTAGGAAGGAGGATTGAAGGTGGGGTTGGGGTGGACCCCTGAGTCTGAGGGAGAAGGACTTGAGTTTGGCTTCTGGGTTTGAAGGGGGAGGGCTTGGTTCAAACTCCTGCGTCTGAGGGAGGAGGACTGGAGCCTGGACTCTTGAGTTTGAGGGAGGAGGCTAGGGCCTGCACTCCTGGACCTGAGAAAGGAGAGTGGACCTGGACTCCTGGATCTGAGGGAAGAGGCTGGGGCCAGGAGTCCTGGATCTGAGGGAGGAGGCTGGGGCCAGGAGTCCTGGATCTGAGGGAGGAGGCTGGGGCCAGGACTCCTGGATCTGAGGGAAGAGGCTGGGGCTAGGAGTCCTGGGTCTGAGGGAGGAGTCTGGGGCCAGGAGTCCTGGGTCTGAGGGAGGAGTCTGGGGCCAGGAGTCCTGGGTCTGAGGGAAGAGGCTGGGGCCAGAACTCCTGGATCTGAGGGAAGAGGCTGGGGTCAGGAGTCCTGGATCTGAGGGAAGAGGCTGGGGCCAGGA
>NW_004949206.1:305412-307702 GCF_000317375.1 Microtus ochrogaster
GCCTGCACTCCTGGACCTGAGAAAGGAGAGTGGACCTGGACTCCTGGATCTGAGGGAAGAGGCTGGGGCCAGGAGTCCTGGATCTGAGGGAGGAGTCTGGGGCCAGGAGTACTGGGTCTGAAGGAAGAGGCTGGGGTCAGGAGTCCTGGGTCTGAGGGAGGAGGCTGGGGCCAGGAGTCCTGGGTCTGAGGGAGGAGTCTGGGGCCAGGAGTCCTGGGTCTGAGGGAGGAGTCTGGGGCCAGGAGTCCTGGATCTGAGGGAAGAGGCTGGGGTCAGGAGTCCTGGGTCTGAGGGAAGAGGCTGGGGCCAGGAGTCCTGGGTCTGAGGGAAGAGGCTGGGGCCAGGAGTCCGGGGTCTGAGGGAGGAGGCTGGGGCCTGACCCTTGAGTCTGGACTGGGGAATGGGAGGGTGGCAAGAGTGGAAGGGGACTCCAGGGTCTGAGGAAGAAGGGTAGGACCTGTATCTCTAGCGGAGTTGACTGAATTTGCTGAAGGTCTGGAAGAGGTCATCATGGCCAGAATCCTGGGTATCGATGGATATGGATCAGTTGCAGGGTTGAGGCCTCATTCCCCCAGAAGGAAGAGAAGGCAGAGCTCAGGGAATGGGCGGTTGGGACGCGTGAAGCAGAGTAGCTATCCTCATGGATTTATTAGACTGAGTGCCCCTGGGGGACCTTCCATGCAGTTTCAGCTCCCTCGTGGGCAGACACCTAGACGGGGGACAGCCGTGTTGCATGGCAGCAGGGCCTGATTCTTCACCCCTCGCTCCCTCTCAGCCCTTCTGTGCGCCACCCAGGCGGGACCCACCTTTTACCAACTCCTTCCTTTCCCAGGTGCTGTCCCCAGGTCCCTGGAACACCCGTGCCACCTCTGATGGCCCTGCTCTGGACTGTATCATTGGAGGTGATTGTGGGTCTGACTGTCGCCTTAGACTGGCCCAACCTGTCACGGTCCTCTCAGGTATCCATCTCAAGGTCAGATACACAGGAAGCCTGCGACACTTCAATGGGTAGTCTGAATGGATGAAGTATGGGTGAATGAATGGCCTGGTGCAACGAGATGGCATATACACAGCTGCCTGTCCAGACGAGGAAGGATGTGTCCCGCTCCTCTTCAGTGTCCACGAGAACACCTGTCTCTGTTCTACCTGGCCTAGCTCCCATTCCATGACCAGGTGGACACAGCTCTTAAACGACAGGGCCTGGCATCCCCAAGTCCCCAGAAGACATTCCTGAGTGCTGAGTGCATGTTCATTTCTGAATGAACGAAGGAGACTTCACTGATCTCTCAGGGCTGGATGGCCTCCCAGCCCCACAATGTCAGCAGCAGGAGCTGGAAAGCAGACAGCACAGCCTTATTCGGGAAGTTCTCCCAAGCCTTTCTTCCCTGCCTGCTACTGAACTGGTCTCCACCCCCAACTGCTCCTGGGCCGTGGGTCTCCCCATCTTTCTTGGGCCCATCTGCTGTAACAGCTCTAGAAATTTGGGGTGTATTTTCTGTCTTTTTGTCTGTACATTTTACTTCTCCCCCCCCCCATTTTTTGTTTGTTTGTTTGCGTTTTTCACTGTTTCGCTGTCCTGGAACTCACTCTGTAGACCAAGCTGACCTCCAACTCACAAAGATCCACCTGCCTTTGTTTCTGAGTGCTGGGATTAAAGGTGTACTCTACCGCCGCCTGGCCTCCTCTATTTTTAAATTTTAAAAGATTATTACATTTATTTTGGGGTGGTATAAGGGTATGAATGTTATGGGGGAGCAGAGAGCAACTTGCAGGGTTCAGTTCTTTCCTTCTAGCTTGTGGGTCCAGGGCAAGGATTAAACTCAGCTGGTCAGACTTGCCAGCAAGTGTGCCCCCTGCTATGCCATCCCACTGGGCCTCTTTAAAATATTTTGTTATTGTTCTAAGAAAATGTCTCCATCAGAAGCTCAGGCAGGCTTTGAACTGCGTCATTCCCCTGCCTCAGCCTCTTTAGTGCTGAGATTATTGGTGTGAACCACTACACCCAGCTCTGTGTGGTTTGCATACCAAAATAATAATTGTTTTTATTTCATTTTCCTCTTCTTCCCTCACGCCCCCATCCCCTTCAATGTTGGATAGAGGCTTTTATCTCTGAAATCAGACAAAAGTCACCTCTTATCGAGCTCGTCACCACTGTCCCCGTCACAAACCTTCTAGTCTTCCATATCTTTTCCCAGCTCTCAGCAGCACTGGGCACAGATGGCTGACTTCTTGCTTCATAAAACATTATGTACTTTCCACCCTTCTTTCCCTTCCATCTTGCGTGGTAGGG
>NW_004949206.1:308081-313625 GCF_000317375.1 Microtus ochrogaster
GATGCCCTGGATGTTCCCAAGTTTCTAGAGCGGAGTCATAACTCTATCTAATTACTCCTCACAGTTATCCCATTCTCTGGCATTAAATGTCTCCTGGATGCTGACGTTACTAAGACTTGTATTTCCAGCCCTGACCTCTTCACCACTCTCATAACCAACTGGCTACCTGATACCCTGACTTGGATTTCCAGAGGCATCACCAACTGGGCACGTCCAAAAGATTGCTCCCACCTAAAATCTGTCCAGTGTACAACAGCTCAACTTCAACTCAGATTCCTTTCTTCTTTTAACCTTAGTTGCTTGACGGCCCCCACCCCCAGACCTAGTTCACCACCCCTGTAGACAGAATCTGTAAGATTCCATGCCCCTAATGCTTACTTCCCCTTTTGACTTTTTTGTTGTTTCAGACACAGGCTCCCATGCAGCCCAAGCTGGTCTTGAGCTCTTGATGCCCCTGCCTCTATCTCCCAAACACTAGGTTTACAGGCCTGAGTTACCGTGCCATTTATACAACAAGGAAAGACTGCTGTATACTGGGAAGTTACCCTGCCAACTGAGCTACGTTCCCAGCCCCTCTGGTTTTGTTTGGAAGACAAAGAGAATCTCTTGAAGCCAAGGACAGCCCTGAACTCCTGATCTTCTCATTTCCACCTCCAGGCATGCACTACCCCCACCTGGTCCTCTTTTTGACTGAAATCATTCCCAGCCCAGCGACAGGATTCTGTTATTGTTTTGTTTAAACGAAACTATGACCCCAGCATGCCTGTGCTTAAAGCTCTCCAGGTGTTTCCCATCAAAGCTGGAAGAGAATATGGATTTTTTTTTTTTTTTGGTTCAGAGCTACAAGGACTCATCAGTCTTTTGTTCTCAATGCTTTGGAATTTGTGTGCAAGTTGCTCATCCTTGTTCACACTCCTCATCTCAAACAGTTTATCTTGAATGGCTCTGCCCTGTCATATGGTTACCGTATCCTCTGTAGCTTTTGTAGTCGATTGAGAGAGTCTCAATGTGCAGTTCACCATTGCTACTTCAACTTCTGGAGGGCACCAGCACACCCAGCGCTGGCTTTTCTTCCTTTTTTCTTTTTTATAAAGCATCTCCATGCATCCCAAGTTAGCTTCAAATTCCTCACGTGTCCAGAAATGACCCTGAACTTCTGATTCTCCTGCCTCCATCTTCCAACTGCTAGATTTACACTGTGCACACACCACCGTGCAGTTTATGCAGTGTTGGGGTTTGAACCCAGCACCTGTGAATTCTAAACATGTTTGCTATTGTCTGATCCACACCCCAGCCTCCCGCTCCATTTTCATTTTTGAACCTTGGAGAGGTCACTTGGAGAGGTCCCAAAACAGCAGACCCTTGTCTACTTATTACTTGTACAATTTGAATGTGAATTATCCCACGAGGGGTATTAAGAATTCAGTTACATCCTAATTAAAAAACATATTGTGAAAAAAAAAGAAATTCAGTTACAGATTGTTAGGCTTTGGGGAAGTGATTGGATTCTGAAGGTTCAATCAATGGGTTAACCCCTTCATCACTTCATATGGTGGCTTTATTCGAAGGTAGTAGTGAAAGTAGAGGGTGGGATGAACTGAAGGAAGTTACATGGTCGGCCTTGGGAGGCTATGGGTCCCAAACCATTCTTCTCTCTGCTGCCTGTCTACCATGATGTAAGCTCTCTTCAGATAATCTAAGACAGATTGCTGCCCCCTCTTCCAGGGATTGGATCTAACTCTTCACATATGATAGGCTCTATCAGTGAGTCACATCTCCAGCTCCTCACTGGGGGATTCTAGGCAGCGGCTCAACCACTGAACTATATATATCATCAGCCCTCTCTTTCCTATTTGTTTGGAAACAATCTCACCAAGCCAGTCTTGAACTCAGTAAGTTAAGCAAGTGATCCTCCTTCCTCAGTTTCCTGTGGTCTCTAACCACCAGGGCTAGCATACAAAGTATTTCTCTTTTTCTAATTTTATGTGTATTTGTGCACATGTCCCGTGTGCATGAGAGAGGGGAGAGGAGAGACTGTGCACACACTTGTATGAGGAGGTATAGCCATGGAAATCAGAAGAAGGTGTTAGATTCCCCGAGTCTTGAGTTATCTTCACTTGATATGGGTGCTGGGGTCTGAACTCGTGTCCTCTGATAGAGCTGTAAGCATCTTTTTTCTTTTTGGTTTTTGAGACAGAGTTTCTCTGTAGCTTTGCTGTAAGCGTTCTTAACCACGGATCCACCTCTCCAGTCCAATATTTCTCTAATATTAAAATAAAAGCTATGCAGCGTATGGTAGCACACCTTTAATCCCAGTACTCAGGAGGTAGAGGCAGGCCTCTGTGGGTTCCAGGCCAGTCTGACCTATATAGTGATACCCTGTTCAAATAAAATCAATTTCTTAAAAGACAAGGAACTGCCCATTCCTCATGCCTCACGAACTTCTTACCTGTCTTGCCTCTGTGAGGTTTCTGTTTTCTGTTTCTGTTTTGTGTCTTTGCAACTTCTTATCTTTGATTGCCAAGCTTTTACCAGCCATTCCCATTTCTCCCCTCCCCTCTCAGGATCACCTTGTCTTTGCCTTCTGTCTTGATCTCTTCTGCCCTCCATCCCTCTTACCCACCCTTATTTCACTTTTTCCTGCCCACTCCCTACCCCCCCTTTTGCTCTAGGCTTGACCTTTGGACTACAGATCCCATCATGCCCCAGAACAGGTATGTCCTCCACATTTGTCTCTTTCACCTCACCTCTCTCTACACTAGCCCTCTCCCCCATCCCTGCTCCTAGTGCCACTAAATTTATATTCCTCTCTCCATTCCCTAGCATCTCTTCTTGAACTGCCCTCGCAGATCTGCGCCCAGGACCCTGACTCAGCCTCCCCACCTTCTAATTCCATCTGAGCCCCAGAAGCAAAATTCTCTCCCTTATTTAAAAAAACATGTTCAGCACAGGCTGGCCTCAATCTCACTATATAGCTGAGGATGCCTTAACTTCTGATCCTCCAGGTTACACCTCCCAAATGAAGGGATTACCAGCACAGTTTTACCACACCTAGTTGATATGATGCTGAGGATGGAGCCCAGGACCTTGTGAATGTTCGGCAAATACTCTCCCAGTTCAGCTATATTCCCAGCTCTTTGCATTTTCTGGAGTCAGCTTCTTAGCCTGGAGCAACCTCAGATTTACAGTCCTCCTGCCTCCTTCTCACCAGTACTAAGATGACAGGTATGTGCCACTCATGAAGCCCCCCCTCCAGCACAAATGTCATACCCGGTCCCTATGCTTTCCTTCCTCAGTGCACCCCTCCTCTTCTCCCACACTGAGTACAGGGCTGATGCGCAGACCTCGGGGATTATTTACTGAGCAAATGAAACCAGCAAGAACCACTCTCTGCCTCAGCCTGGAACTCTGGAGCTCGGATGTGGGTTGTAGATCCTCCACTACTGCCTGCAGTTGGACTGCAGCAGGCTTGAGTCACTGACCTTCTCCCGCCCTCACCACCCGCACATTGTGCTGTTTTGCTTCCCCGGATTCTCACCCAAGTTGCCTCCATCTCCATCAGCACACACCAGACACCTGCTGGTCCTTTAAGTCCAGACATCACATACTCTAGGATGCGCCATTCCCCCTGCACGTATTTGACAGTGGGTCACTCTGTCCTGTGTTCTCAGGTGACCATTGTGACCCTAATGTGACACCCACTGTATTGCACATTTTTTGACACTGAAAACAGAGCAGCGATCTGTCACCTCCCAAATCCAAACTTACACGGCACAGAATGCTAATAGTTAGTAGGACAGTGACTGGATGGATGGATGGATGGATGGATGGATGGATGGATGGATGGATGGAAAATGGACCCAACCTTCTGAGTCTCCTGAACACCAGACAACACTTCTGAGATCCAGCATTTGTGGCAGAGTATTCTGCCTCCCACAAGGGGCCTCTGCCTCTTAACTCTTACCTCCGAGTTCCTGTCTTTGTGCCCTATACCTGCTCAAAGCCACTTCGTGGCCCTTTTGATGACTCATAATACGTCACATAGGAGCCCTGGACCAGTTTGTCTCTAGGCCCTTTACTCAACCATGGCTAGGCTCACTAGACTTCTGGTACACCCTGGAAGCTGCTTCCCGTCCCAGGGCCTTGGTATGTTAAATTTTCTGCCTGAGTCACTTCACCTCAGGTCTGACTAGCTAGTGCCATTCTTTGTCAGTATAGTTGGCTGTGCTCTAAACCTCCCCCCCCCCCGTGCCCCATCTGAGCTAATCACCCTACTTGGAGCACTCTGCAGCATCTCATATTCACCCTCACCCCACCCCATCCCCGGTGTGCCTTTTTTAAAACACAAAAGTCTCGCAGTCCAGGCTGGTCTCAATCTCAGCACACAGCCCAGGATGACCTTGAACACCTTCCATTTCCCAAGGGTTGCAGTTACAGGAGCGCTCCACTGCACCTAGTTTATGCAGTACTGGAGATATAACCCACGGCTTGCATTAGGAAAACACAGCCCCAAGGGGCCTCTACATTTCTAAGTGCCATTTACTGGGTAGGTACATGATTCTGTGATTAATGACCGTCTCATGTACAAGATGCAAACTCTCTGAGGAACGCCAGGGACCCTATTTTACCTCGTGTAAAATGCCTAGCGGTTACACAAACACACATAGAATTTCCAGAAATGGATGAATGGATGCGCCTGCATTTATGTCCCCTTCTCCTTAGCACCGCCTTCTGTACCCATTACCTGGTACACAGTAGGTGCTTAATAAGCCCTTGCCAAAAGATGAATGAAAAAGTGAGCTAAATGTCAGAGCACCCCTCCCTTGGCCTTTGCTTTCTGCGGGCCTGTATCTTTATACAGAACATGTGTATATATAGTTGTAGATGTAACTCTATATTCATGTTTTATGAGCCCCTCTCCAGGAGTTGGGCTGGGCTGGGCTGGGAGTCCCTCCCTTCCCTCCCCCCGCCCCGCCCCCACATGCACACAGCAAAACATTTAAAAAGAAAACATCTCAAAACTGCAAAAAACACCACGGCCCTCCCTCCTCCCTTAAAATTCCCCCCACACAAAAATAAAACACAGCGCTCCCACGCCTGAGCCCCTTTTCCTGTCCCGTCCCCCTCCCCAAGGGTCCCTGCTTCAGAGCGTGACGGGGGTAGAGGGTGTGGAGGGGCGCGGGGAGGGGCTGGAAGGCCCAGAGGTGTCCAGCGCGCTCGCGGGGATAGAGCTGGGGGGCACCCCGATCCGGCGGCCTCGTTGCACGCGCGCCCGCGCACGCGCCCCGGACGCGCCCCCCGGCTCCCCGCGAAGGCGAGCACCACTACACGGGCGTGGTTTTCCTGTTGAGCGTGTTGGTGTTGGACGCGGCAGCCTCTTTGGACAGGGTCCCAGGCGCGGGTGCTGCAGGAGCGGGCGGCGCGGGCGCGGGCGCAGCGGGCGGTCCGGTGACCGTGACCGTGACGCCGGACGCCGCCTCCTTGGGGAAGGCGTTGTGCAGCGTGAGGAAGCCCGCTGTGCTCCCGCGGTCCCGCTCGGCGCCC
>NW_004949206.1:313725-320499 GCF_000317375.1 Microtus ochrogaster
CGGCGCCCGCCAGCCCCGCAGCCATGCTGCCCTTAGACGGGTCGCGACTGAGCGTGTACATGGAGATGTCCGTGGAAGCGAAGCCCGGACCCCCGGGGCCGCCGGGAGACGCGTCCCGCGACGGCGATGCCTCACTGGAGCCTCGGGAGCTGGAGCGGGAGCGGCGGCGGTAGCGGAAGCGGTAACTGGGCAGACGGAGGATGGCCGAGGGGCCGCTCCCGCCACTGCCGCCCGCGCCGCCGCCGGCCTTGAGCAGGTCCGAGCGAGATTGGCAGTGCGCCTCTCGGCTGCGCTCGATGTAAATGTTGACGGCCAGCACGCCGATCACCTCGGCCAGGATGAAGGACAGCCCGCCGAAGTAGAAGGACCAGCCGTACGAGTAGTGGTTTTTCTTCTCCTCGTCCCTCTTGGGGCCCGGCTCGCCCGCGTTGGCTGATATGTACACGATCACCCCGATGATGTTGCTCAGGCCTGAATGGAGACGGTCATGTGGGAGCCTAGAGGACCCGCAGTCCTCTGGCAGACTTAATCCCCTGTGGTCTGAACCGGAGCCTCCACTAGGCTAGGCTCCACCCCAGGAATATAAACCCTGAGACCCACTGAGCTAAAAACTACTCCAGGAGTCTAGGCCCGGCTGCAACTGGTTAAACTCCACTCTTGATTAAACACTTATGTCCTGCCCACCTGGTCTAAGCTACACTTCACTGGCCTAAACCCACTCAGGAGTCTAAACCCACCCCACTGGTCTAAGCTTTACTCCCAAGAGTCTAAAATTCACCTCTATCGGACTGAATTCCACCCAGCAGTCTTAAGCCCTGAGCCCACTAAGCTAAATTCCACCCGTGTTCCACCCGGACTAAACTCTACTCCAGCAGTCTTAGCCCTGCTCGCTAAACTACACCCAAGAACTTAACTCCCACCATTGCTGGGCTAAATTCCACCCTAAGAGCCTAAGCCCCACTGCCATCGGTATGAATTTCACCCCCAAGTAGTTTAAGTATCACTCAAAAGGGCTAACACCTCCTCAAGAATCTAAACCCACCAGAGGAATGCAAGTTCTGTTCCCATTGGCCTAAGCCATCTTCCGGAATCTAAGTCTCATCCTCATTGGTCTAAACCCCCACTTCAGAAATCTATAAGCCTCTCCCCGACTGGCCTAAAATACTTCCCTTGGAGATCTAGCCTCTGCCCTCTGAGTTAGCGCTATCCCCCACACCCCCCAATCTTGGTCCCATTCCTACCTGGCCCTGGCCCCTTCTCCGGTCATCAGTTTCATATGCCTTACATATTTGGGTCTAAATTGCACCCCTATGTAGTCAAGGCCTTGCCCCCAGGAGGACTCGGACCTTACCTTGGAGAGTCCTAACAATGGCTGAGAACGGTCCATCCCTGTCCTAATGATCTTGATTCCTCTCACAGTTTAGGTTAATCACTCCCAGGTAGTTCAGGTTCAGCCCCTTCTTATCTAGCCTCCATAGATTTAAACACACACACACACACACACACACACACACACACACCTAGGCCCAACACTGAATGGTCTCAAATCTACCCTTGGTGAGGTAGTCCCAGACGCAGTTTGCAGCTCCTGTCCAAAGTATAAACCCGGATTTTTCCCCAGTTCCCGCCTTCTGTTCCTTTTTTGTTGCTAATGGCATAATTCCACTTTAAATCTCTAAGATCTGTCCACTGATGGCCTAACCCTCCCTGCACTCTAGAGTACTGGCCTTACCAGCCTTAACTGCACCCTAATTATAATAAATCTTCCTACTCCTGGTCCAACCTCCAGTTTTCTAAACCCCAGGCCCTGTAGGTGTAGGTCAGTATTTCCACCTTGCCACACACCTCTCTCACACCTAACCAGACCCTCCCTGTGCAGGTCTAGACCACTGCTCTCCACAACACATACCAGGCTAGTTAAATGTCTTAAACTCCTTTCTAGGTGCAAGCCCCACCTTCATTAATCTAATCTCCGTGTGTGTGTGTGTGTGTGTGTGTGTGCGTGTGTGTGTGTGTGTCTGGGGGGTATCTATACCGTTACCCATTGGTCTAAACCATCCTGGGGAATCAATCTAAAGCAAACCCCACGTTCATTAATCTAATCTTCACGCTGTGTGTGTGTGTGTCTGTCTGTCTGTCTGGGGTGGGTATCTATACCCTGTTACCCATTGGTCTAAACCATCCTGGGGAATCAATCTAAAGCAAGCCCCACATTCATTAATCTAATCTTCACGCTCTGTGTGTGTGTGTGTGTGTGTGTGTGTGTGTGTGTCTGTCTGTCTGTCTGTCTGTCTGTCTGTCTGTCTGGGGGCCTGTTACCCATTGGTCTAAACCATCCTGGGGAATCTAAAGCAAGCCCCACGTTCATTAATCTAATCTTCACGCTGTGTGTGTGTGTGTCTGTCTGTCTGTCTGTCTGGGGGCCTGTTACCCATTGGTCTAAACCATCCTGGGGAATCTAAAGCAAGCCCCATGTTCATTACCCTAAACTCCATTCCTGTGCAGAAGGGGCCTTTTCTTCATTCTACTCTACTTTCCAGTCCTAATCGTACTAAGGAGCAGGTCTGAGCTCCTTAAGGCTCATTATCCTGGCGTCTGCTACCCTAGGCCAGTTTTATTTGGGGTTGGGAGTCTTTATTTTGAGATTTCTCACAAAGCCTAGGCAGTCCTCAAACTCTTCATGATCCCCCTGGACTACAGGCAGGCATCACATCTGGGGGGGGGGGGGTAAACGTGGCTGGGATGGGACCCGGGCCTTTGTACACCCTATTGCCCAGTCACATGTACAATCCAAGGCCCCAGCTCTTGTGGTAACCAACTTCACATCCTGGCCTCTGTCTAGCTTCCTGCATAATCTATCTCCTTTTGAATTTTCCAGTAAATAGCCTTTTTACTCAAACAGGCAAAGCCTGGTCTTCTCACCTTCAGTTTCATTTTCCTGGGCCTAGAGCAGTGGTTCTCGATCTTCCTAATGCTGTGACCCACCCCCAGGCAAAACAATTATTTTTGTTGCTACCTCATAACTGTAATTTTGCTACTGTTATGAATCGTAATGTAATTATCTATATGCAGTATATCTGATATACGACCTCCTGGGAAAGCATTGTCTAACCTCTCAAAGGGGTCGCGACCCACTGAGAACCACTGGCCTAGAGGGTTTTTCTTAGAACCAGCCCCTTTATGGATTCACTCTGGTCAATTTCTTCCTCTTCAGCCCCAGTCCCGCCTCCCTATCGTTAGACTCCTGGTGTCTCAGGTCCCCTCCTCCGTCCCAGACGCCTCCTTCAGTTCTCTAGGACAGCTAGGGAAACTCCGCCCCTTGCCTCCCACTTTACTCACAGACACCAGTCTGTGCAGGCACAAACTAAACCTAAACCTACCTTACCCAGCATGGGAGGAGCCTAGGAAAACTCCAGTCCCCAGGGGGCGCTTAGGGCAGGCTGGATTTGCAATCGCATGCGCCCATGCACACGCAGACACCCACGCGTCCGTGGGTGGCCCGCCTCCCCTTCTCTCTGCCTCTCACCTGCTGCCACGAACAGGATCCCCGCGCCCAGGATGATGTTCCTTTTGGATTTGTAGACGCGGGAGGCAGCTACGCACACGCCCCCGAGCAGCAGCAGGATGGCGCTCAAGATCGGGAAGATGCTGGAGGCCCGGACCACTCCTGAGGGAAGGAAAGAAAAGAGAAGGAACGAGAGGAGAGCGCGTGGGCTGTCAGGCGGGCCACTGAGCCCCAGGCCCACCGCACCTCCTGCCTGCTTCCCTCTTTGCTTAGCTAAATTTAGTTCGCTAATTCTGCCTCTCTGGTTCTTTTCTTTTTCATCTCATTTTCCCTCCTGATTTTAAAGTTTCTTTGTTTTTCCACACCACCTCCCCTCCTTTTTCTCTGCACCTTTATCACGTTTCTCTCTCCCACTGCTTTTTTTTCTCGTCTTCATCCCTCTCTTGTTTGTATCTCCATATTTCATCCCTTGCTCCCTTTCTGAGTGTACATCCTATGCTTCTTTATCTCTTTTTTTTTCTTTCTACCTTTCCACTGGTACTTTCCCTCTCGTTCCTAAAACCCTGGACAGTCGGATTCTGTTATTTCTGAGCCTGGTTAAAGCAGCCAATCATAATAAAGACTTTGCCACGATCTCAGGATAACAGCCCAATCGCAGTACATGCTCCCCCACGGGAGTAGTCAGTCCAGGCGGCAGATTGCAGGCCCAGCTCAGCAGCCAATCTACAACCTTTTACTATACAAAGTTGCCCGGCCATAGACATCCAACCGACCAATCATCACCCAGGATTCCCCGCTGGGCCTGCCCCTCTGGCCCGGGAGCTGAGCTGCTGGACCTGGAATGCCTGGGAAGGGAAACTAATCTACGAGTGAGGTTCAAGCTCCTCCCAGTCCCCCGTCCCCCCCCCCCCCACCGCCCGTCTCCTTCCAAGAACTCACATTGTCCTTCCTCATCCCACCCGGATCCTCGACCCCACCTCCACCCCACCCACGTACGGAGCAGGTACTCCGCGCTGTCATGGTCGTAATCCGTGTCCTCCGGAAAGTGGTTGATCTTCACGCAGACACCTCTTTTCAACCCTGGAGAGGGGATGGGGATGGTGGGGTTGTCAGACTTAGGGACCGTCAACCCCTGTGTTCTGAGAAGACCCTCCCCTACTCAGACGCACACCCCCAGCCCCCAATTTCTATTCCCGCTCTCTCTGGGTTGACTAAGAGGTTGGAATCCTAGTCCACAACTGGTGTCGGGGCAAACTTTGCACCCCTCACACCTGTTTCCCACCTGTATTAAGAATGTTTTTTAAAGGAAGAGAAGGGGGCGGGGCAGGTGTGGTGGCACAAGCCTGGAATCCCAGCACACGCCAGAAGTAGAAGCAGGAGGACAGGAGCTTCGTGGTCACGCCTGGCTACGCAGAGAGTTCGGAGGCCAGCCTGGGATGCTTGAGCTCCTGCCAGAGAGGGGAGGGAGGAGAAAGAAGAGAAGACAGGAGGAAAGGGAAGGGAGAAAGACAGTACCTCAGAGGCTGACATCCTTCCAAGTATCCACTACTAGAGACCTTTGCTCTCAATTTATGTGGCTTCCCATTTTCCCTCCAAGAAGTCAGTGTTGTCGCCATGTCAAGGCACCCTTGTACCCTAAGCTTGTTGAAAAGGCTGAAAATGCATGGAAAAACCAGGACTCCGAAAACACTGCATGCAGTTCCTGAGAACCAAGAGATCATTCTGCAGCTTCATCCCATCCTCTCTCTGACCCTCACCCTCCCACCCACTAGAACCTATCTATTTCAATCTGTGGGAGCAGGTTGTTTTATTGCCTGTGATATATAACCTGCGAACACAAATTGTATTGCATAAAATACATTCATTCTTAAACCCGAGCTCCCTCCAACTTGCTGGTCTTTGCAGATGTAATAATCCTCGGCAGATACAGTTTAGGAGTTCACACATGCACACACGTGCGCACACACAAGGTGGACCCTCCAGGGCTAGCAGTTCCCTAGGCCGTCCCTTGTAGTGCATGCATCAGGTAGACTTTTTGATGTTCTTTATTTTCTGCAAGCTGGGAGTTCCTAGAGGTGGGGGAGGGGCAACTAAAATTTGACTTCTTGTATTCCTACCATTGCAAGACATAGAGCCTGGCTCCCAGGATGCCTCAAGGAAGGGATGGATGGATGGATGATGGATGGATGGATGGATGGATGGATGGATGGATGGATGGATGGATGGACGGAATAATGAATGACTATAAAGACAGCAGAAAGAGGTTGGAACAAGTGAGGCGTTTAGAGGGGGAAATGGAGGGATCGAGTCTGAGGCAGTGAGTAATGCTGTGAAGAGCCAATGGTTAGGTGCTTCCTGTGCTGGACAAGTCACTTGATGTGCACCAAAAGAGAGCTTTAGGGGCTGGAGAGGTGGTTCGGTGGGTAAAAGCACTTACTGGGCAAGCATGAGTACTTGCGTTCAAATCTCCAGCATCGTTTTAAAAAAACAGATATGGTTGCATGTGTCTATTGCTTCGGTGCCGGGGCAAGGGGTCAGATACAGGAAGATTGCTGGGATTTGCTGCCTGCTGATCTAGCTTCACGTTCAGTGAGAGATCTCGTATGAAGGAAGTAAGGCAGAAAGCAGATACAGAAGGACATCTGATGTCCTCTTCTGGCTTCTGCATGCATGTGCATGCACATGCATACACCACACACACAAGCATAGGAGCTTGCAAGGTGGGCAACCTGAGTTTGATCCCTGAAAACCACATCACAAATAGAGAGGACATGTCTGTGCCCCCCATTAATTAATTTAATTAATTATAATTGAAAATAAAGAGATAAGGTTGGTATTATGTTCAGACCAAATGTTTGATGCTAAGAATCCCACTTTGGGTGCTGGAGAGATATTACAGTGGTTAAGAGCACTTGCTGCTCTTCCAGAGATCCTAAGTTCAATTCCCAGCATTCACATGGTAGGCAGAACACTGTATACATACATACATACAGACAGACAGACAGACAGACAAACAGACATAATTTTTTTAAAGAGAGAGAGAGAGACAGAGAGAGCACTTGCTTCTCTTGCAGAGGACCAAGGTTGAGTTCCCAAAATTCTCATTCAGGTGTGTATTTAGGCACACCTGGCCCACCCCTTGGAAACTTGACAGAGTACTTCTCCCCTGTGTGCATGCTCAGTATGCAGGCAGTAGCCCCTTCCTTTAAAAGGCGGAATTCCACCTGTTTTCTCTCTCTTCCCTTTTCTCCAGGCCATATCAGTCTCTC
>NW_004949206.1:320599-321356 GCF_000317375.1 Microtus ochrogaster
TCTCTCTGTCTCTCTCTGCCTGAATGCTAACACACATTCCATGTAAAATCTTCTCTAACTTCAGTCCTAGGGGATCCAATGCCCTTTTCTAATTGCTATGACACCAGGCATGCATACAGTGAACATATATACAGCAAGGCAGAGCATGCATATACAGAATAATCAATCTTTTCTAAATCCTACTGTTTCCTGTTAGACTATACCACCTTTATTCTGTCACCTTGTTAACATCTGTACTTACTCTTTCTATGCCTTCACATATCAAGATTCAAAGAATCAGACCTAATTCATTGTGCTGATGTGAAAATAGGATCCAGATAAACATAACTGAATGTTCTGTTGATCTGTTGTATCCTGTCCTGGTCAGTTTCGTGTCAATTTGGCACAAACTAAAGTCATTTGGGAAGAGGGAACTTTAATTGAGAAAATATTCCCACCAGATTTGCCTGTGGGAAAGCCTGTGGTGCATTTTCTTGACTAATGATTGGTGTGAGAAAGCCTAGATCACCATCATTGGTGCCACCTCTAGGCTGGTTGTCCTGGGTGCTATAAGAAAACAGGCTGACCGGGCAGTGATGGCTCACACCTTTAATCCCAGCACTTAGGAGGCAGAGACAAGTGGATCTCAGTGAGTTCAAGGCCAGCCTGCTCTACAGAGTGAGTTCCAGGGCAGCCAAAGCAACACAGAGAAATCTTGTCTTGAAAACCAATAAACCAAAAAAGAAGAAAGAGAGAGGGGGGAGGGAGGGAGGGAAGG